>NW_027043120.1:0-52302 GCF_036013475.1 Columba livia
AAAGGGGAAGGAAAGCCCAAAGAAAGGGAAAGAAAGCCCAAAGAAAGGGGGAAAGAAAGACCAAAGAAAGGGGAAAGAAAGCCCAAACAAAAGGGAAAGAAAGCCCAAAGAAAGGGGAAAGAAAGCCCAAAGAAAGCCCAAAGAAAGGGGAAAGAAAGCCTAAAGAAATGGAAAGAAAGCCCAAAGAAAGGAGAAAGAAAGCCCAAAGAAAGGGGAAAGAAAGCCCAAAGGAAGCCAAAGAAAGCCCAAAGAAAGCCCAAAGAAAGTCCAAAGAAAGGGGAAAAAAAGCCCAAAGAAAGGGGGAAAGAAAGACCAAAGAAAGTCCAAAGAAAGGGGAAAGAAAGCCCGAAGAAAGCCCAAAGAAAGGGGAAAGAAGGCACAAAGAAAGGGGAAAGAAAGCCCAAAGAAAGGGGAAAGAAAGCCCAAAGAAAGCCCAAAGGAAGGGGAAAGAAAGCCCAAAGAAAGCCCAAAGAAAGCCCAAAGAAAGGGGAAAGAAAGCCCAAAGAAAAGGGAGAGAAAGCCCAAAGAAAGGGGAAAGAAGCCGGAAAGAAAGCCCAAAGAAAGCCCAAAGAAAGGCGAAAGAAAGCACAAAGAAACCCCAAAGAAAGCCCAAAGAAAGGGGAAAGAAATCCCAAAGAAAGGGGAAAGAAATCCCAAAGAAAGGGGAAAGAAAGCCCAAAGAAAGGGGAGAGAAATCCAAGGACAGCCCAAAGAAAGCCGAAAGAGAGCCCAAAGAAAGGGGGAAAAATGTCCAAGGAAAGCCCAAAGAAAGGGGAAAGAAAGCCCAAAGAAAGGGGAAGAAAGCCCAACGAAAGCCCAAAGAAAGCCCAAAGAAAGTGGAAAGAAGGAGAAAGAAAGCCCAAAGAAAGGGGAAAGAAAGGGGAAAGAAAGCCCATAGGACAGGAAAGAAAGGTGAAAGAAAGCCCAAAGAAAGCCCAAAGAAAGGGAAAGAAAGCCCAAAGAAAGCCCAAAGAAAGGGGAATGAAAACCCAAAGAAAGCCCAAAGAAAGGGGAAAGAAAGCCAAAGAGAGCCAAAGAAAGCCAAGGAAAGGGGAAAAAAAGCCCAAAGAAAGGGGAAAGAAAGGGGGAAAGAAAGGCAAAGAAAGGGGAAAGAAAAGGGAAAGAAAGCCCAAAGAAAGCCCAAAGAAAGCACAAAGAAAGGGGAAAGAAAGCCCAAAGAAAGGGGAAAGAAAACCCAAAGAAAGGGGAGAGAAAGCCCAAAGAAAGGGGAAAAAAAGCCCAAAGAAAATCCAAAGAAAGTGGAAAGAAAGCTCAAAGAAAGGGGAAAGAAATCCCAAAGAAAGCCCAAAGAAAGGGGGAAGAAAGCCCAAAGAAAGGGAAAGAAAACCCAAGGAAATGGGAAAGAAAGCCCAAAGAAAGCCCAAAGAAAGCCCAATGAAAGGGGAAAAGAAAGCCCAAAGAAAGGGAAAGAAAACCCAAAGAAAGGGGAGAGAAAGCCCAAAGAAAGGGGAAAAAAAGCCCAAAGAAAATCCAAAGAAAGTGGAAAGAAAGCTCAAAGAAAGGGGAAAGAAATCCCAAAGAAAGCCCAAAGAAAGGGGGAAGAAAGCCCAAAGAAAGGGGAAAGAAAACCCAAGGAAAGGGGAAAGAAAGCCAAAGAAAGCCCAAAGAAAGCCAATGAAAGGGGAAAGAAAGCCCAAAGAAAGGGGATGAAATCCCAAAGAAAGGGGAAAGAAAGCCCAAAGAAAGGGGAAAGAAAGCCCAAAGAAAGGGGAAAGAAAGCCCAAAGAAAGCCCAAAGAAAGGGGAAAGAAAGCCCAAATAAAGGGGAAAGAAAGCCCTAAGAAAGGGAAAGAAAGCCAAGAAAGCCCAAAGAAAGCCCAAATAAGGGGAAAGAAAGCCCAAAGAAAGCCAAAAGAAAGGGGAAAGAAAGCCCAAAGAAAGCCCAAAGAAAGGGGAAAGAAAGCCCAAAGAAAAGGGAGAGAAAGCCCAAAGAAAGGGGAAAGAAAGCCGAAAGAAAGCCCAAAGAAAGCCCAAAGAAAGGCGAAAGAAAGCACAAAGAAAGCCCAAAGAAAGCCCAAAGAAAGGGGAAAGAAAGCCCAAAGAAAAGGGAAAGAAAGCCAAAGAACGGGGAGAGAAATCCCAAAGACAGCCAAAGAAAGCCGAAAGAGAGCCCAAAGAAAGGGGAAAAAAAGCCCAAAGAAAGCCCAAAGAATGGGGAAAGAAAGCCCAAAGAAAGGGGAAAGAAAGCCCAAAGAAAGGGGAAAGAAAGGGGAAAGAAAGGGGAAAGAAAGGGGAAAGAAAGCCCAAAGAATGGGGAAAGAAAAGGGAAAGAAAGCCCAAGAAAGGGGAAAGAAAGGGGAAAGAAACCCCAAAGAAAGCCCAAAGAAAGGGGGAAAGAAAGCCCAAAGAAAGCCCAAAGAAAGGGGGAAATAAATCCCAAAGAAAGCCAAAGGAAAGGGGAAAGAAAGCCCAAAGAAAGGGAAAAGAAAGCCCAAAGAAAGGGGAAAGAAAGCCCAAAGAAAGGGGAAAGAGAGCCCAAAGAAAGGGGTAAGAAAGGGGAAAAAATCCCAAAGAAAGGAGAAGAAAGCCCGAAGAAAACAGGAAAGAAAGCCCAAAGAAAGGGGAAAGAAAGCCCAAGAAAAGGGAGAGAAAGCCCAAAGAAACGGGAAAGAAGCCGAAAGAAAGCGCCAAAGAAAGCCCAAAGAAAGGCGAAAGAAAGTACAAAGAAAGCCCAAAGAAAGTCCAATGAAAGAGGAAAGAAAGCCAAAGAAAGGGGAAAGATATCCCAAAGAAAGGGGAAAGAAAGCCCAAAGAAAGGAGAAAGAAAGCCCAAAGAAAGGGGAAAGAAAGCCCAAAGGAAGCCCAAAGAAAGCCCAAAGAAAGCCCAAAGAAGTCCAAAGAAAGCCAAAGAAAGGGGAAAAAAAGCCCAAAGAAAGGGGAAAGAAAGACCAAAAAAAGTCCAAAGAAAGGGGAAAGAAAGCCCGAAGAAAGCCCAAAGAAAGGGGAAAGAAGGCACAAAGAAAGGGGAAAGAAAGCCCAAAGAAAGGGGAAAGAAAGCCAAAGAAAGCCCAAAGGAAGGGGAAAGAAAGCCCAAAGAAAGCCCAAAGAAAGCCCAAAGAAAGGGGAAAGAAAGCCCAAAGAAAAGGGAGAGAAAGCCCAAAGAAAGGGGAAAGAAAGCCGAAAGAAAGCCCAAAGAAAGCCCAAAGAAGGTGAAAGAAAGCACAAAGAAACCCCAAAGAAAGCCCAAAGAAAGGGGAAAGAAAGCCCAAAGAAAGGGGAAAGAAAGCCCAAAGAAAGGGGAGAGAAATCCCAAGGACAGCCCAAAGAAAGCCGAAAGAGAGCCCAAAGAAAGGGGAAAAAAAGCCCAAGGAAAGCCCAAAGAAAGGGGAAAGAAAGCCCAAGAAAGGGGAAAGAAAGCCCAACGAAAGCCCAAAGAAAGCCCAAAGAAAGTGGAAAGAAAGGAGAAAGAAAGCCCAAAGAAAGGGAAAGAAAGGGGGAAAGAAAGCCCATAGACGGGAAAGAAAGGTGAAAGAAAGCCCAAAGAAAGCCCAAAGAAAGGGGAAAGAAAGCCCAAAGAAAGACCAAAGAAAGGGGAATGAAAACCCAAAGAAAGCCCAAAGAAAGGGGAAAGAAAGCCAAAGAGAGCCCAAAGAAAGCCCAAGGAAAGGGGAAAAAAAGCCCAAAGAAAGGGGAAAGAAAGGCCAAAGAAAGGGGAAAGAAAAGCGGAAAGAAAGCCCAAAGAAAGCCCAAAGAAAGCACAAAGAAAGGGGAAAGAAAGCCCAAAGAAAGGGGAAAGAAAACCCAAAGAAAGGGGAAAGAAAGCCCAAAGAAAGGGGAAAAAAAGCCCAAGAAAATCCAAAGAAAGTGGAAAGAAAGCTCAAAGAAAGGGGAAAGAAATCCCAAAGAAAGCCCAAAGAAAGGGGGAAGAAAGCCCAAGAAGGGGAAAGAAAACCCAAGGAAATGGGAAAGAAAGCCCAAGAAAGCCCAGAGAAAGCCCAAGGAAAGGGGAAAGAAAGCCCAAAGAAAGCCCAAAGAAAGCCCAATGAAAGGGGAAAGAAAGCCCAAAGAAAGGGGAATGAAATCCCAAAGAAAGGGGAAAGAAAGCCCAAAGAAAGGGGAAAGAAAGCCCAAAGAAAGGGGAAAGAAAGCCCAAAGAAAGCCCAAAGAAAGGGGAAAGAAAGCCCAAATAAAGGGGAAAGAAAGCCCCTAAGAAAGGGGAAAGAAAGCCCAAAGAAAGCCCAAAGAAAGCCCAAATTAAGGGGAAAGAAAGCCCAAAGAAAGCCAAAAGAAAGGGGAAAGAAAGCCCAAAGAAAGCCCAAAGAAAGGGAAAGAAAGCCCCAAAGAAAAGGGAGAGAAAGCCCAAAGAAAGGGAAAGAAAGCCGAAAGAAAGCCCAAAGAAAGCCAAAGAAAGGCGAAAGAAAGCACAAAGAAAGCCCAAAGAAAGCCCAAAGAAAGGGGAAAGAAAGCCCAAAGAAAAGGGAAAGAAAGCCCAAGAAAGGGGAGAGAAATCCCAAAGACAGCCCAAAGAAAGCCGAAAGAGAGCCCAAAGAAAGGGGAAAAAAGCCCAAAGAAAGCCCAAAGAATGGGGAAAGAAAGGGGAAAGAAAGGGGAAAGAAAGGGGAAAGAAAGCCCAAAGAATGGGGAAAGAAAAGGGAAAGGAAAGCCCAAAGAAAGGGGAAAGAAAGGGGAAAGAAACCCCAAAGAAGCCCAAAGAAAGGGGAAAGAAAGCCCAAAGAAAGCCCAAAGAAAGGGAAATAAATCCCAAAGAAAGCCAAAGGAAAGGGGAAAGAAAGCCCAAAGAAAGGGGAAAAGAAAGCCCAAAGAAAGGGGAAAGAAAGCCCAAAGAAAGGGGAAAGAGAGCCCAAAGGAAAGGGGTAAGAAAGGGGAAAAAATCCCAAAGAAAGGAGAAAGAAAGCCCGAAGAAACAGGAAAGAAAGCCAAAGAAAGGGGAAAGAAAGCCCAAAGAAAAGGGAGAGAAAGCCCAAAGAAACGGGGAAAGAAAGCCGAAAGAAAGCCCAAGAAAGCCCAAAGAAAGGCGAAAGAAAGTACAAAGAAAGCCCAAAGAAAGTCCAATGAAAGAGGAAAGAAAGCCCCAAGAAAGGGGAAAGATATCCCAAAGAAAGGGGAAAGAAAGCCCAAAGAAAGGAGAAAGAAAGCCCAAAGAAAGGGGAAAGAAGCTCAAAGACAGCAAGGAAGCCCAAAGAGAGCCCAAAGAAAGGGGAAAAAAAGCCCAAAGAAAGGGGGGAAAGAAAGCCCAAAGAAAGCCCAAAGAAAGGGGAAAAAATCCCAAAGAAAGGGGAAAGAAAGCCCGAAGAAACAGGAAAGAAAGCCCAAAGAAAGGGGGAAAGAAAGCCCAAAGAAAAGGGAGAGAAAGCAAAAAGAAACGGGAAAGAAAGCCGAAAGAAAGCCCAAAGAAAGCCCAAAGAAAGGCGAAAGAAAGTACAAAGAAAGCCCAAAGAAAGTCCAATGAAAGAGGAAAGAAAGCCCAAAGAAAGGGGAAAGATATCCCAAAGAAAGGGGAAAGAAAGCCCAAAGAAAGGGGAAAGAAAGCCCAAAGAAAGGGGAAAGAAAGCCCAAAGACAGCCAAAGAAAGCCCAAAGAGAGCCCAAAGAAAGGGGAAAAAAAGCCCAAAGAAAGCCCAAAGAAAGGGGAAAGAAAGCCCAAAGAAAGGGGAAGAAAGCCCAAAGAAAGCCCAAAGAAAGGGGAAAGAAAGCCCAAAGAAAGGGGACAGAAAGGAGAAAGAAAGCCAAAAGAAAGGGAAAGAAAGGGAAAAGAAAGGGGAAAGAAAGGGGAAAGAAAGCCCAAAGAAACATCAAGAGAGCCAAAGAAAGCCCAAAAAAAGGGGAAAGAAAGCCCAAAGAAAGCCCAAAGAAAGGGGAAAGAAAGCCCAAAGAAAGCCCAAAGAAAGGGAAAGAAAACCCAAAGAAATCCCAAAGAAAGAGGAAAGAAAGCCAAAGAAAGTGGAAAGAAAGCCCAAAGAAATCCCAAAGAAAGGGGAAAGAAAGCCCAAAGAAAGCCCAAAGAAAGGGGAAAGAATGCCCAACGAAAGCCCAAAGAAACGGGAAAGAAAGCCCAAGAAAGGGGAAAGAAAGCCCAAAGAAAGCCCAAAGAAAGGGGAAAGAAAGCCCAAAGAAAGGGGAAATAAGGGGGAAAGAAAGGGGAAAGAAAGGGGTAAGAAAGGGGAAAGAAAGGGGAAAGAAAGGTGTGAAAGAAAGGGGAAAGAAAGGGGAAGAAACCCAAAGAAAAGGGAAATAAGTCCCAAAGAAAGGGGAAAGAAAGGGGAAAGAAAGCCCCAAAGAAAGCCCAAAGAAAGGGGAAAGAAAGCCCAAAGAAAGCCAAAGAAAGGAGAAAGAAATCCCAAAGAAAGCCCAAAGAAAGGGGAAAGAAAGCCCAAAGAAAGCCAAAGAAATGGGAAAGAAATGCCCAAAGAAAGCCCAAGAAAGGGAAAGAAAGCCCAAAGAATGGGGAAACAAAGCCCAAAGAAAGTCCACAGAAATGAGAAAGAAAGCCCAAAGAAAGGGGAAAGAAAGGGGAAAAAAAGCCAAAGAACGGGGAAAGAAAGCCCAAAGAAAGGGGAAAGAAAGGGGGAAAGAAAGCCCAAAGAAAGGGCAAAGAAAGCCCAAAGAAAGAAGAAAGAAAGCCCAAGAAAGGGGAAAGAAAGGCCAAGGAAAGCCCAAAGAAAGGGGAGAGAAAGCCCAAAGAAAGCCCCAAAAAAAGGGGAAAGAAAGCCCAAAGAAAGGGGAAAGAAAGGGGGAAAGAAAGGGGAAAGAAAGCCCAAAGAAAGCCCCAAAGAAAGCCCAAAGAAAGGGAAAAGAAAGCCCAAAGAAAGGGGAAAGAAAGCCCAAAGAAAGGGGAAAGAAAGCCCAAAGAAAGGGGAAAGAAAGCCCAAAGAAAGCCCAAAGAAAGGGGAAAGAAAGCCCAAAGAAATGGGAAAGAAAGCCCAAATAAAGGGGAAAGAAAGCCCAAGAAAGGAGAAAGAAAGCCAAAGAAAGCCCAAAGAAAGGGAAAGTAAGCCCAAAGAAAGGGGAAAGAAAGCCCAAAGAAAGCCCAAAGAAAGGGGAAAGAAAGGGGAAAGAAAAGGGAAAGAAAGGGGAAAGAAAGGGGAAAGAAAGGGGGAAAGAAAAGGGGAAAGAAAGCCAAAGAAAGGGGAAAGAAAGCCCAAAGAAAGGGGAAGGAAAGCTCAAAAAAAGCCCAAAGAAAGGGGAAAGAAAGCCCAAAGAAATGGGAAAGAAAGCCCAAAGAAAGGCGAAAGAAAGCCCAAACAAAAGGGAAAGAAAGCCCAAAGAAAGGGGAAAGAAAGCCAAAGAAAGTCCAAAGAAAGGGGAAAGAAAGCCCAAAGAAATGGGAAAGAAAGCCCAAAGAAAGCTCAAAGAAATGGAAAGAAGCACAAAGAAAGGTGAAAGAAAGCCCAAAGAAAGGGGAAAGAAAGCCCAAAGAAAGCCAAAGAAAGGGGAAAGAAAGCCCAAAGAAAGGGGAAAGAAATCCAAGAAAGGGGAAAGAAAGCTCAAGAAAGGGGAAAGAAAGCCCAAAGAAAGGGGAAAGAAAGCCCAAAGAAAGCCCAAAGAAAAGGGAAAGAAACCCCAAAGAAAGCCCAAAGAAAGGGGAAAGAAAGCTCAAAGAAAGCCAAAAGAAAGGGTAAAGAAAGCCCAAAGAAGTGGAAAGAAAGCTCAAAGAAAGGGGAAAGAAATCCCAAAGAAATTGGAAAGAAAGCTCAAGGAAAGGGGAAAGAAAGCCCAAAGAAAGGGGAAAGAAAGCCCAAAGAAACCCCAAAGAAAGCCCAAAGAAAGGGGAAAGAAAACCCAAAGAAAGCCCAAAGAAAGGGCAAACAAAGCCCAAGAAAGGGGAAAGAAAGCCCAAAGAAAGGGGCAAAGAAAGCCCAAAGAAAGGGGAAAGAAAGCCCAAAGAAAGCCCAAAGAAAGCCAAAGAAAGCCCAAAGAAAGCCCAAAGAAAGGGGAAAGAAAGCCAAAGAAATGGGAAAGTAAGCCCAAAGAAAGCCCAAAGAAAGCCCAAAGAAAGCCCCAAAGAAAGGGGAAAGAAAGCCCAAAGAAAGGGAAAGAAAGCCCAAAGAAATGGGAAAGAAAGCCAAAGAAAGGGGAAAGAAAGCCCAAAGAAAGGGGAAATAAAGCCCAAAGAAAGGGAGAAAGAAAGCCCAAAGAAAGGGAAAAGAAAGGGGAAAGAAAGCCCAAAGAAAGGGAAAAGAAAGCCCAAAGAAAGCCCAAAGAAAGGGAAAAGAAAGCCAAAGAAAGCCCAAAGAAAGCCCAAAGAAAGGGAAAGAAAGCCCAAAGAAAGCCCAAAGAAAGGGCAAACAAAGCCCAAAGAAAGGGGAAAGAAAGCCCAAAGAAAGGGGAAAGAAAGCCCAAAGAAAGGGGAAAGAAAGCCCAAAGAAAGGGAAAGAAAGCCCAAAGAAAGCCCAAAGAAAGCCCAAAGAAAGGGGAAAGAAAGCCCAAAGAAAGGGGAAAGAAAGCCCAAAGAAATGGAAAGAAAGCCCAAATAAAGGGGAAAGAAAGCCCAAGAAAGCCCAAAGAAAGGGGAAAGAAAGCCCAAAGAAATGGGAAAGAAAGCCCAAAGAAAGGGAAAGAAAGCCCAAAGAAGCCCAAAGAAAGGAGAGAGAAAGCCCAAAGAAAGGAAGAGAGAAAGCCCAAAGAAAGCCAAAGGAAACGGGAAAGAAAGCCCAAAGAAAGTGGAAAGAAAGCCCAAATAAAACCCAAAGAAATGGGAAAGAAAGGGGAAAGAACGGGGAAAGAAAGCCCAAAGAAAGGGGAAAGAAAGCCCAAAGAAAGGGGAAAGAAAGCCCAAAGAAAGCCCAAAGAAAGGGGAAAGAAAGCCCAAAGAAAAGGGAAAGAAAGGCCAAGAAAGGGGAAAGAAAGCCCAAAGAAAGGGGAATGAAAGCACAAAGAAAGGGGAAAAAAAGCCCAAAGAAAGGGGAAGGAAAGCCCAAAGAAAGGGGAAAGAAAGCCCAAAGAAAGGGGAAAGAAAGACCAAAGAAAGGGGAAAGAAAGCCCAAACAAAAGGGAAGAAAGCCCAAAGAAAGGGGAAAGAAAAGCCCAAAGAAAGCCCAAAGAAAGGGGAAAGAAAGCCTAAAGAAATGGGAAAGAAAGCCCAAAGAAAGGAGAAAGAAAGCCCAAAGAAAGGGGAAAGAAAGCCCAAAGGAAGCCCAAAGAAAGCCCAAAGAAAGCCCAAAGAAAGTCCAAAGAAAGCCCAAAGAAAGGGAGGAAAAAAAGCCCAAAGAAAGGGGAAAGAAAGACCAAAGAAAGTCCAAAGAAAGGGGAAAGAAAGCCCGAAGAAAGCCCAAAGAAAGGGAAAGAAGGCACAAAGAAAGGGGAAAGAAAGCCCAAAGAAAGGGGAAAGAAAGCCCAAAGAAAGCCCAAAGGAAGGGGAAAGAAAGCCAAAGAAGCCCAAAGAAAGCCCAAAGAAAGGGGAAAGAAAGCCCAAAGAAAAGGGAGAGAAAGCCAAAGAAAGGGGAAAGAAAGCCGAAAGAAAGCCCAAAGAAAGCCCAAAGAAAGGCGAAAGAAAGCACAAAGAAACCCCAAAGAAAGCCCAAAGAAAGGGGGAAAGAAATCCCAAAGAAAGGGGAAAGAAATCCCAAAGAAAGGGAAAGAAAGCCCAAAGAAAGGGGAGAGAAATCCCAAGGACAGCCCAAAGAAAGCCGAAAGAGAGCCCAAAGAAAGGGGAAAAAAAGTCCAAGGAAAGCCCAAAGAAAGGGGAAAGAAAGCCCAAAGAAAGGGGAAAGAAAGCCCAACGAAAGCCCAAAGAAAGCCCAAAGAAAGTGGAAAGAAAGGAGAAAGAAAGCCCAAAGAAAGGGGAAAGAAAGGGGAAAGAAAGCCCATAGACGGGAAAGAAAGGTGAAAGAAAGCCCAAAGAAAGCCAAAGAAAGGGGAAAGAAAGCCAAAGAAAGCCCAAAGAAAGGGGAATGAAAACCCAAAGAAAGCCCAAAGAAAGGGGAAAGAAAGCCAAAGAGAGCCCAAAGAAAGCCCAAGGAAAGGGGAAAAAAAGCCCAAAGAAAGGGGGAAAGAAAGGGGAAAGAAAGGCCAAAGAAAGGGGAAAGAAAAGGGAAAGAAAGCCCAAAGAAAGCCCAAAGAAAGCACAAAGAAAGGGGAAAGAAAGCCCAAAGAAAGGGAAAGAAACCAAAGAAAGGGGAGAGAAAGCCCAAAGAAAGGGGAAAAAAAGCCCAAAGAAAATCCAAAGAAAGTGAAAGAAAGCTCAAAGAAAGGGGAAAGAAATCCCAAAGAAAGCCCAAAGAAAGGGGGAAGAAAGCCCAAAGAAAGGGGAAAGAAAACCCAAGGAAATGGGAAAGAAAGCCCAAAGAAAGCCCAGAGAAAGCACAAGGAAAGGGAAAGAAAGCCCAAAGAAAGCCCAAAGAAAGCCCAATGAAAGGGGAAAGAAAGCCCAAAGAAAGGGGAATGAAATCCCAAAGAAAGGGGAAAGAAAGCCAAAAGAAAGGGGAAAGAAAGCCCAAAGAAAGGGGAAAAGAAAGCCCAAAGAAAGCCCAAAGAAAGGGGAAAGAAAGCCCAAATAAAGGGGAAAGAAAGCCCTAAGAAAGGGGAAAGAAAGCCCAAAGAAAGCCCAAAGAAAGCCCAAATTAAGGGGAAAGAAAGCCCAAAGAAAGCCAAAAGAAAGGGGAAAGAAAGCCCAAAGAAAGCCCAAAGAAAGGGGGAAAGAAAGCCCAAAGAAAAGGGAGAGAAAGCCCAAGAAAGGGGAAAGAAAGCCGAAAGAAAGCCCAAAGAAAGCCCAAAGAAAGGCGAAAGAAAGCACAAAGAAAGCCCAAAGAAAGCCAAAGAAAGGGGAAAGAAAGCCCAAAGAAAAGGGAAAGAAAGCCCAAAGAACGGGGAGAGAAATCCAAAGACAGCCCAAAGAAAGCCGAAAGAGAGCCCAAAGAAAGGGGAAAAAAAGCCCAAAGAAAGCCCAAAGAATGGGGAAAGAAAGCCCAAAGAAAGGGAAAGAAAGCCCAAAGAAAGGGGAAAGAAAGGGAAAGAAAGTGGGAAAGAAAGGGGAAAGAAAGCCCAAAGAATGGGGAAAGAAAAGGGAAAGAAAGCCCAAAGAAAGGGGAAAGAAAGGGGAAAGAAACCCCAAAGAAAGCCCAAGAAAGGGGAAAGAAAGCCCAAAGAAAGCCCAAAGAAAGGGGAAATAAATCCCAAAGAAAGCCAAAGGAAGGGGAAAGAAAGCCCAAAGAAAGGAAAAGAAAGCCCAAAGAAAGGGGAAAGAAAGCCCAAAGAAAGGGGAAAGAGAGCCCAAAGAAAGGGGTAAGAAAGGGGAAAAAATCCCAAAGAAAGGAGAAAGAAAGCCCGAAGAAACAGGAAAGAAAGCCCCAAAGAAAGGGGAAAGAAAGCCCAAAGAAAAGGGAGAGGAAAGCCCAAGAAACGGGAAAGAAAGCCGAAAGAAAGCCCAAAGAAAGCCCAAAGAAAGGCGAAAGAAAGTACAAAGAAAGCCCAAAGAAAGTCCAATGAAAGAGGAAAGAAAGCCCAAAGAAAGGGGGAAAGATATCCCAAAGAAAGGGGAAAGGAAAGCCCAAAGAAAGGAGAAAGAAAGCCCAAAGAAAGGGGAAAGAAAGCCCAAAGGAAGCCCAAAGAAAGCCCAAAGAAAGCCCAAAGAAAGTCCAAAGAAAGCCCAAAGAAAGGGGAAAAAAAGCCCAAAGAAAGGGGAAAGAAAGACCAAAAAAAGTCCAAAGAAAGGGGAAAGAAAGCCCGAAGAAAGCCCAAGAAAGGGGAAAGAAGGCACAAAGAAAGGGGAAAGAAAGCCCAAAGAAAGGGGGAAAGAAAGCCAAAGAAAGCCCAAAGGAAGGGGAAAGAAAGCCCAAAGAAAGCCCAAAGAAAGCCCAAAGAAAGGGGAAAGAAAGCCCAAAGAAAAGGGAGAGAAAGCCCAAAGAAAGGGGAAAGAAAGCCGAAAGAAAGCCCAAAGAAAGCCAAAGAAAGGTGAAAGAAAGCACAAAGAAACCCCAAAGAAAGCCCAAAGAAAGGGGAAAGAAAGCCAAAGAAAGGGGAAAGAAAGCCCAAAGAAAGGGGAGAGAAATCCCAAGGACAGCCCAAAGAAAGCCGAAAGAGAGCCCAAAGAAAGGGGAAAAAAAGCCCAAGGAAAGCCCAAAGAAAGGGGAAAGAAAGCCCAAAGAAAGGGGAAAGAAAGCCCAACGAAAGCCCAAAGAAAGCCAAAGAAAGTGGAAAGAAAGGAGAAAGAAAGCCCAAAGAAAGGGGAAAGAAAGGGGAAAGAAAGCCCATAGACGGGAAAGAAAGGTGAAAGAAAGCCCAAAGAAAGCCCAAAGAAAGGGGAAAGAAAGCCCAAAGAAAGACCAAAGAAAGGGGAATGAAAACCCAAAGAAAGCCAAAGAAAGGGGAAAGAAAGCCAAAGAGAGCCCAAAGAAAGCCCAAGGAAAGGGGAAAAAAAGCCCAAAGAAAGGGGAAAGAAAGGCCAAGAAAGGGGAAAGAAAAGGGAAAGAAAGCCCAAAGAAAGCCCAAAGAAAGCACAAAGAAAGGGGAAAGAAAGCCCCAAAGAAAGGGGAAAGAAAACCCAAAGAAAGGGAAAGAAAGCCCAAAGAAAGGGAAAAAAAGCCCAAAGAAAATCGCAAAGAAGTGGAAAGAAAGCTCAAAGAAAGGGGAAAGAAATCCCAAAGAAAGCCCAAAGAAAGGGGAAGAAAGCCCAAAGAAAGGGGAAAGAAAACCCAAGGAAATGGGAAAGAAAGCCCAAAGAAAGCCCAGAGAAAGCCCAAGGAAAGGGGAAAGAAAGCCCAAAGAAAGCCCAAAGAAAGCCCAATGAAAGGGGAAAGAAAGCCCAAAGAAAGGGGAATGAAATCCCAAAGAAAGGGAAAGAAAGCCCAAAGAAAGGGGAAAGAAAGCCAAGAAAGGGGAAAGAAAGCCCAAAGAAAGCCCAAAGAAAGGGGAAAGAAAGCCAAATAAAGGGGAAAGAAAGCCCTAAGAAAGGGAAGAAAGCCCAAAGAAAGCCCAAAGAAAGCCCAAATTAAGGGGAAAGAAAGCCCAAAGAAAGCCCAAAAGAAAGGGGAAAGAAAGCCCAAAGAAAGCCAAAGAAAGGCGGAAAGAAAGCCCAAAGAAAGGGCAGAGAAAGCCCAAAGAAAGGGGAAAGAAAGCCGAAAGAAAGCCCAAAGAAAGCCCAAAGAAAGGCGAAAGAAAGCACAAAGAAAGCCCAAAGAAAGCCCAAAGAAAGGGGAAAGAAAGCCCAAAGAAAAGGGAAAGAAAGCCCAAAGAAAGGGGAGAGAAATCCCAAAGACAGCCCAAAGAAAGCCGAAAGAGAGCCCAAAGAAAGGGGAAAAAAAAGCCCAAAGAAAGCCCAAAGAATGGGGAAAGAAAGGGGGAAAGAAAGGGGAAAGAAAGGGGAAAGAAAGCCCAAAGAATGGGGAAAGAAAAGGGAAAGAAAGCCCAAAGAAAGGGAAAGAAAGGGGAAAGAAACCCCAAAGAAAGCCCAAAGAAAGGGGAAAGAAAGCCCAAAGAAAGCCCAAAGAAAGGGGAAATAAATCCCAAAGAAAGCCAAAGGAAAGGGGAAAGAAAGCCCAAAGAAAGGGAAAAGAAAGCCCAAAGAAAGGGGAAAGAAAGCCCAAAGAAAGGGGAAAGAGAGCCCAAAGAAAGGGGTAAGAAAGGGGAAAAAATCCCAAAGAAAGGAGAAAGAAAGCCCCGAAGAAACAGGAAAGAAAGCCCAAAGAAAGGGGAAAGAAAGCCCAAAGAAAAGGGAGAGAAAGCCCAAAGAAACGGGAAAGAAAGCCGAAAGAAAGCCCAAGAAAGCCCAAAGAAAGGCGAAAGAAAGTACAAAGAAAGCCCAAAGAAAGTCCAATGAAAGAGGAAAGAAAGCCCAAAGAAAGGGGAAAGATATCCCAAAGAAAGGGGAAAGAAAGCCCAAAGAAAGGAGAAAGAAAGCCAAAGAAAGGGGAAAGAAAGCTCAAAGACAGCCAAGGAAGCCCAAAGAGAGCCCAAAGAAAGGGGAAAAAAAGCCCAAAGAAAGCCAAAGAAAGGGGAAAGAAAGCCCAAAGAAAGGGAAAGAAAGCCCAAAGAAAGCCAAAGAAAGGGAAAGAAAGCCGAAGAAAGGGGAAAGAAAGGAGAAAGAAAGCCAAAAGAAAGGGGAAAGAAGGGAAAAGAAAGGGGAATGAAAGGGGAAAGAAAGCCAAAGAAACATCAAGAGAGCCAAAGAAAGCCCAAAAAAAGGGGAAAGAAAGCCCAAAGAAAGCCCAAAGAAAGGGGAAAGAAAGCCCAAAGAAAGCCCAAAGAAAGGGGAAAGAAAACCCAAAGAAATCCCAAAGAAAGAGGAAAGAAAGCCCAAAGAAAGTGGAAAGAAAGCCAAAGAAATCCCAAAGAAAGGGGAAAGAAAGCCCAAAGAAAGCCCAAAGAAAGGGGAAAGAATGCCAAACGAAAGCCCAAAGAAAGGGGAAAGAAAGCCCAAAGAAAGGGGAAAGAAAGCCCAAAGAAAGCCCAAAGGAAGGGGAAAGAAAGCCCAAAGAAAGGGGAAATAAGGGGGAAAGAAAGGGGAAAGAAAGGGGTAAGAAAGGGGAAAGAAAGGGGAAAGAAAGGTGAAAGAAAGGGGAAAGAAAGGGGAAAGAAACCCCAAAGAAAGGGGAAATAAATCCCAAAGAAAGGGGAAAGAAAGGGAAAGAGAAGCCCAAAGAAAGCCAAAGAAAGGGGAAAGAAGCCCAAAGAAAGCCCAAAGAAAGGAGACAAGAAATCCCAAAGAAAAGCCAAAGAAAGGGGAAAGAAAGCCCAAAGAAAGCCAAAGAAATGGGAAAGAAATGCCCAAAGAAAGCCCAAAGAAAAGGGGAAAGAAAGCCCAAAGAATGGGGAAACAAAGCCCAAAGAAAGTCCAAAGAAATGAGAAAGAAAGCCCAAGAAAGGGGAAAGAAAGGGGAAAAAAAGCCCAAAGAACGGGGAAAGAAAGCCCAAAGAAAGGGGAAAGAAAGGGGAAAGAAAGCCCAAAGAAAGGGCAAAGAAAGCCCAAAGAAAGAAGAAAGAAAGCCCAAAGAAAGGGGAGAAAGAAAGGCCAAGGAAAGCCCAAAGAAAGGGGAGAGAAAGCCCAAAGAAAGCCCAAAAAAAGGGGAAAGAAAGCCCAAAGAAGGGGAAAGAAAGGGGAAAGAAAGGGGAAAGAAAGCCCAAAGAAAGCCCAAAGAAAGCCAAAGAAAGGGCAAAGAAAGCCCAAAGAAAGGGGAAAGAAAGCCCAAAGAAAGGGGAAAGAAAGCCCAAAGAAAGGGGAAAGAAAGCCCAAAGAAAGCCCAAAGAAAGGGGAAAGAAAGCCCAAAGAATGGGAAAGAAAGCCCAAATAAAGGGAAAGAAAGCCCCAAGAAAGGAGAAAGAAAGCCAAAGAAAGCCCAAAGAAAGGGGAAAGTAAGCCCAAAGAAAGGGGAAAGAAAGCCCAAAGAAAGCCCAAGAAAGGGGAAAGAAAGGGGAAAGAAAAGGGAAAGAAAGGGGAAAGAAAGGGGAAAGAAAGCCCAAAGAAAGGGGAAAGAAAGCCCAAAGAAAGGGGAAAGAAAGCCCAAAGAAAGGGGAAGGAAAGCCCAAAGAAAGCCCAAAGAAAGGGGAAAGAAAGCCCAAAGAAATGGGAAAGAAAGCCCCAAAGAAAGGCGAAAGAAAGCCCAAACAAAAGGGAAAGAAAGCCAAAGAAAGGGAAAGAAAGCCCAAAGAAAGTCCAAAGAAAGGGGAAAGAAAGCCCAAAGAAATGGGAAAGAAAGCCCAAAGAAAGCTCAAAGAAATGGGAAAGAAGGCACAAAGAAAGGTGAAAGAAAGCCAAAGAAAGGGGAAAGAAAGCCCAAAGAAAGCCCAAAGAAAGGGGAAAGAAAGCCCAAAGAAAGGGGAAAGAAATCCCAAAGAAAGGGGAAAGAAAGCTCAAGGAAAGGGGAAAGAAAGCCCAAAGAAAGGGGAAAGAAAGCCCCAAGAAAGCCCAAAGAAAGGGGAAAGAAACCCCAAAGAAAGCCCAAAGAAAGGGGAAAGAAAGCCCAAAGAAAGCCAAAAGAAAGGGTAAAGAAAGCCCAAAGAAAGTGGAAAGAAAGCCCAAAGAAAGGGGAAAGAAATCCCAAAGAAATTGGAAAGAAAGCTCAAGGAAAGGGGAAAGAAAGCCCAAAGAAAGGGGAAAGAAAGCCCAAAGAAAGGGAAAAGAAAGCCCAAAGAAAGGGGAAAGAAAGCCCAAAGAAAGCCCAAAGAAAGGGCAAACAAAGCCCAAAGAAAGGGGAAAGAAAGCCCAAAGAAAGGGGAAAGAAAGCCCAAAGAAAGGGGAAAGAAAGCCCAAAGAAAGCCCAAAGAAAGCCCAAAGAAAGGGGAAAGAAAGCCCAAAGAAATGGGAAAGTAAGCCAAAGAAAGCCCAAAGAAAGCCCAAAGAAAGCCCAAAGAAAGGGGAAAGAAAGCCCAAAGAAAGGGGAAAGAAAGCCCAAAGAAATGGGAAAGAAAGCCCAAAGAAAGGGGAAAGAAAGCCCAAAGAAAGGGGAAATAAAGCCCAAAGAAAGGAGAAAGAAAGCCCAAAGAAAGGGAAAAGAAAGGGGAAAGAAAGCCCAAAGAAAGGGAAAAGAAAGCCCACAGAAAGCCCAAAGAAAGCCCAAAGAAAGGGGAAAGAAAGCCCAAAGAAAGCCCAAAGAAAGCCCAAAGAAAGGGCAAACAAAGCCCAAAGAAAGGGGAAAGAAAGCCCAAAGAAAGGGGAAAGAAAGCCCAAAGAAAGGGAAAAGAAAGCCCAAAGAAAGGGGAAAGAAAGCCCAAAGAAAGCCCAAAGAAAGCCCAAAGAAAGGGCAAACAAAGCCCAAAGAAAGGGGAAAGAAAGCCCAAAGAAAGGGGAAAGAAAGCCCAAAGAAAGGGGAAAGAAAGCCCAAAGAAAGGGGAAAGAAAGCCCAAAGAAAGCCCAAAGAAAGGGGAAAGAAAGCCTAAAGAAATGGGAAAGAAAGCCCAAAGAAAGGAGAAAGAAAGCCCAAAGAAAGGGGAAAGAAAGCCCAAAGGATGCCCAAAGAAAGCCCAAAGAAAGCCCAAAGAAAGTCCAAAGAAAGCCCAAAGAAAGGGGAAAAAAAGCCCAAAGAAAGGGGAAAGAAAGACCAAAGAAAGTCCAAAGAAAGGGGAAAGAAAGCCCGAAGAAAGCCCAAAGAAAGGGGAAAGAAGGCACAAAGAAAGGGGAAAGAAAGCCCAAAGAAAGGGGAAAGAAAGCCCAAAGAAAGCCCAAAGGAAGGGGAAAGAAAGCCCAAAGAAAGCCCAAAGAAAGCCCAAAGAAAGGGGAAAGAAAGCCCAAAGAAAAGGGAGAGAAAGCCCAAAGAAAGGGGAAAGAAAGCCGAAAGAAAGCCCAAAGAAAGCCCAAAGAAAGGGGAAAGAAATCCCAAAGAAAGGGGAAAGAAATCCCAAAGAAAGGGGAAAGAAAGCCCAAAGAAAGGGGAAAGAAAGCCCAAAGAAAGGGGAGAGAAATCCCAAGGACAGCCCAAAGAAAGCCGAAAGAGAGCCCAAAGAAAGGGGAAAAAAAGCCCAAGGAAAGCCCAAAGAAAGGGGAAAGAAAGCCCAAAGAAAGGGGAAAGAAAGCCCAACGAAAGCCCAAAGAAAGCCCAAAGAAAGTGGAAAGAAAGGAGAAAGAAAGCCCAAAGAAAGGGGAAAGAAAGGGGAAAGAAAGCCCATAGACGGGAAAGAAAGGTGAAAGAAAGCCCAAAGAAAGCCCAAAGAAAGGGGAAAGAAAGCCCAAAGAAAGCCCAAAGAAAGGGGAATGAAAACCCAAAGAAAGCCCAAAGAAAGGGGAAAGAAAGCCAAAGAGAGCCCAAAGAAAGCCCAAGGAAAGGGGAAAAAAAGCCCAAAGAAAGGGAAAAGAAAGGGGAAAGAAAGGCCAAAGAAAGGGGAAAGAAAAGGGAAAGAAAGCCCAAAGAAAGCCCAAAGAAAGCACAAAGAAAGGGGAAAGAAAGCCCAAAGAAAGGGGAAAGAAAACCCAAAGAAAGGGGAAAGAAAGCCCAAAGAAAGGGGAAAAAAAGCCCAAAGAAAATCCAAAGAAAGTGGAAAGAAAGCTCAAAGAAAGGGGAAAGAAATCCCAAAGAAAGCCCAAAGAAAGGGGGAAGAAAGCCCAAAGAAAGGGGAAAGAAAACCCAAGGAAATGGGAAAGAAAGCCCAAAGAAAGCCCAGAGAAAGCCCAAGGAAAGGGGAAAGAAAGCCCAAAGAAAGCCCAAAGAAAGCCCAATGAAAGCGGAAAGAAAGCCCAAAGAAAGGGGAATGAAATCCCAAAGAAAGGGGAAAGAAAGCCCAAAGAAAGGGGAAAGAAAGCCCAAAGAAAGGGGAAAGAAAGCCCAAAGAAAGCCCAAAGAAAGGGGAAAGAAAGCCCAAATAAAGGGGAAAGAAAGCCCTAAGAAAGGGGAAAGAAAGCCCAAAGAAAGCCCAAAGAAAGCCCAAATTAAGGGGAAAGAAAGCCCAAAGAAAGCCCAAAGAAAGGGGAAAGAAAGCCCAAAGAAATGGGAAAGAAAGCCCAAATAAAGGGGAAAGAAAGCCCCAAGAAAGGAGAAAGAAAGCCCAAAGAAAGCCCAAAGAAAGGGGAAAGTAAGCCCAAAGAAAGGGGAAAGAAAGCCCAAAGAAAGCCCAAAGAAAGGGGAAAGAAAGGGGAAAGAAAAGGGAAGAAAGGGGAAAGAAAGGGGAAAGAAAGCCCAAAGAAAGGGGAAAGAAAGCCCAAAGAAAGGGGAAAGAAAGCCCAAAGAAAGGGGAAGGAAAGCTCAAAAAAAGCCCAAAGAAAGGGGAAAGAAAGCCCAAAGAAATGGGAAAGAAAGCCCAAAGAAAGGCGAAAGAAAGCCCAAACAAAAGGGAAAGAAAGCCCAAAGAAAGGGGAAAGAAAGTCCAAAGAAAGTCCAAAGAAAGGGGGAAAGAAAGCCCAAAGAAATGGGAAAGAAAGCCCAAGAAAGCTCAAAGAAATGGGAAAGAAGGCACAAAGAAAGGTGAAAGAAAGCCCAAAGAAAGGGGAAAGAAAGCCCAAAGAAAGCCCAAAGAAAGGGGAAAGAAAGCCCAAAGAAAGGGGAAAGAAATCCCAAAGAAAGGGGAAAGAAAGCTCAAGGAAAGGGGAAAGAAAGCCCAAAGAAAGGGGAAAGAAAGCCCAAAGAAAGCCCAAAGAAAGGGGAAAGAAACCCCAAAGAAAGCCCAAAGAAAGGGGAAAGAAATCCCAAAGAAAGCCAAAAGAAAGGGTAAAGAAAGCCCAAAGAAAGTGGAAAGAAAGCCCAAAGAAAGGGGAAAGAAATCCCAAAGAAATTGGAAAGAAAGCTCAAGGAAAGGGGAAAGAAAGCCCAAAGAAAGGGAAAAGAAAGCCCAAAGAAAGGGGAAAGAAAGCCCAAAGAAATCCCAAAGAAAGAGGAAAGAAAGCCCAAAGAAAGTGGAAAGAAAGCCCAAAGAAATCCCAAAGAAAGGGGAAAGAAAGCCCAAAGAAAGCCCAAAGAAAGGGGAAAGAATGCCAAACGAAAGCCCAAAGAAAGGGGAAAGAAAGCCCAAAGAAAGGGGAAAGAAAGCCCAAAGAAAGCCCAAAGGAAGGGGAAAGAAAGCCCAAAGAAAGGGGAAATAAGGGGGAAAGAAAGGGGAAAGAAAGGGGTAAGAAAGGGGAAAGAAAGGGGAAAGAAAGGTGAAAGAAAGGGGAAAGAAAGGGGAAAGAAACCCCAAAGAAAGGGGAAATAAATCCCAAAGAAAGGGGAAAGAAAGGGGAAAGAAAGCCCAAAGAAAGCCCAAAGAAAGGGGAAAGAAAGCCCAAAGAAAGCCCAAAGAAAGGAGAAAGAAATCCCAAAGAAAGCCCAAAGAAAGGGGAAAGAAAGCCCAAAGAAAGCCCAAAGAAATGGGAAAGAAATGCCCAAAGAAAGCCCAAAGAAAGGGGAAAGAAAGCCCAAAGAATGGGGAAACAAAGCCCAAAGAAAGTCCAAAGAAATGAGAAAGAAAGCCCAAAGAAAGGGGAAAGAAAGGGGAAAAAAAGCCCAAAGAACGGGGAAAGAAAGCCCAAAGAAAGGGGAAAGAAAGGGGAAAGAAAGCCCAAAGAAAGGGCAAAGAAAGCCCAAAGAAAGAAGAAAGAAAGCCCAAAGAAAGGGGAAAGAAAGGCCAAGGAAAGCCCAAAGAAAGGGGAGAGAAAGCCCAAAGAAAGCCCAAAAAAAGGGGAAAGAAAGCCCAAAGAAAGGGGAAAGAAAGGGGAAAGAAAGGGGAAAGAAAGCCCAAAGAAAGCCCAAAGAAAGCCCAAAGAAAGGGCAAAGAAAGCCCAAAGAAAGGGGAAAGAAAGCCCAAAGAAAGGGGAAAGAAAGCCCAAAGAAAGGGGAAAGAAAGCCCAAAGAAAGCCCAAAGAAAGGGGAAAGAAAGCCCAAAGAAATGGGAAAGAAAGCCCAAATAAAGGGGAAAGAAAGCCCCAAGAAAGGAGAAAGAAAGCCCAAAGAAAGCCCAAAGAAAGGGGAAAGTAAGCCCAAAGAAAGGGGAAAGAAAGCCCAAAGAAAGCCCAAAGAAAGGGGAAAGAAAGGGGAAAGAAAAGGGAAAGAAAGGGGAAAGAAAGGGGAAAGAAAGCCCAAAGAAAGGGGAAAGAAAGCCCAAAGAAAGGGGAAAGAAAGCCCAAAGAAAGGGGAAGGAAAGCCCAAAGAAAGCCCAAAGAAAGGGGAAAGAAAGCCCAAAGAAATGGGAAAGAAAGCCCAAAGAAAGGCGAAAGAAAGCCCAAACAAAAGGGAAAGAAAGCCCAAAGAAAGGGGAAAGAAAGCCCAAAGAAAGTCCAAAGAAAGGGGAAAGAAAGCCCAAAGAAATGGGAAAGAAAGCCCAAAGAAAGCTCAAAGAAATGGGAAAGAAGGCACAAAGAAAGGTGAAAGAAAGCCAAAGAAAGGGGAAAGAAAGCCCAAAGAAAGCCCAAAGAAAGGGGAAAGAAAGCCCAAAGAAAGGGGAAAGAAATCCCAAAGAAAGGGGAAAGAAAGCTCAAGGAAAGGGGAAAGAAAGCCCAAAGAAAGGGGAAAGAAAGCCCAAAGAAAGCCCAAAGAAAGGGGAAAGAAACCCCAAAGAAAGCCCAAAGAAAGGGGAAAGAAAGCCCAAAGAAAGCCAAAAGAAAGGGTAAAGAAAGCCCAAAGAAAGTGGAAAGAAAGCCCAAAGAAAGGGGAAAGAAATCCCAAAGAAATTGGAAAGAAAGCTCAAGGAAAGGGGAAAGAAAGCCCAAAGAAAGGGGAAAGAAAGCCCAAAGAAAGGGAAAAGAAAGCCCAAAGAAAGGGGAAAGAAAGCCCAAAGAAAGCCCAAAGAAAGGGCAAACAAAGCCCAAAGAAAGGGGAAAGAAAGCCCAAAGAAAGGGGAAAGAAAGCCCAAAGAAAGGGGAAAGAAAGCCCAAAGAAAGCCCAAAGAAAGCCCAAAGAAAGGGGAAAGAAAGCCCAAAGAAATGGGAAAGTAAGCCCAAAGAAAGCCCAAAGAAAGCCCAAAGAAAGCCCAAAGAAAGGGGAAAGAAAGCCCAAAGAAAGGGGAAAGAAAGCCCAAAGAAATGGGAAAGAAAGCCCAAAGAAAGGGGAAAGAAAGCCCAAAGAAAGGGGAAATAAAGCCCAAAGAAAGGAGAAAGAAAGCCCAAAGAAAGGGAAAAGAAAGGGGAAAGAAAGCCCAAAGAAAGGGAAAAGAAAGCCCACAGAAAGCCCAAAGAAAGCCCAAAGAAAGGGGAAAGAAAGCCCAAAGAAAGCCCAAAGAAAGCCCAAAGAAAGGGCAAACAAAGCCCAAAGAAAGGGGAAAGAAAGCCCAAAGAAAGGGGAAAGAAAGCCCAAAGAAAGGGAAAAGAAAGCCCAAAGAAAGCCCAAAGAAAGCCCAAAGAAAGGGGAAAGAAAGCCCAAAGAAAGCCCAAAGAAAGCCCAAAGAAAGGGCAAACAAAGCCCAAAGAAAGGGGAAAGAAAGCCCAAAGAAAGGGGAAAGAAAGCCCAAAGAAAGGGGAAAGAAAGCCCAAAGAAAGGGGAAAGAAAGCCCAAAGAAAGCCCAAAGAAAGGGGAAAGAAAGCCTAAAGAAATGGGAAAGAAAGCCCAAAGAAAGGAGAAAGAAAGCCCAAAGAAAGGGGAAAGAAAGCCCAAAGGATGCCCAAAGAAAGCCCAAAGAAAGCCCAAAGAAAGTCCAAAGAAAGCCCAAAGAAAGGGGAAAAAAAGCCCAAAGAAAGGGGAAAGAAAGACCAAAGAAAGTCCAAAGAAAGGGGAAAGAAAGCCCGAAGAAAGCCCAAAGAAAGGGGAAAGAAGGCACAAAGAAAGGGGAAAGAAAGCCCAAAGAAAGGGGAAAGAAAGCCCAAAGAAAGCCCAAAGGAAGGGGAAAGAAAGCCCAAAGAAAGCCCAAAGAAAGCCCAAAGAAAGGGGAAAGAAAGCCCAAAGAAAAGGGAGAGAAAGCCCAAAGAAAGGGGAAAGAAAGCCGAAAGAAAGCCCAAAGAAAGCCCAAAGAAAGGGGAAAGAAATCCCAAAGAAAGGGGAAAGAAATCCCAAAGAAAGGGGAAAGAAAGCCAAAGAAAGGGGAAAGAAAGCCCAAAGAAAGGGGAGAGAAATCCCAAGGACAGCCCAAAGAAAGCCGAAAGAGAGCCCAAAGAAAGGGGAAAAAAAGCCCAAGGAAAGCCCAAAGAAAGGGGAAAGAAAGCCCAAAGAAAGGGGAAAGAAAGCCCAACGAAAGCCCAAAGAAAGCCCAAAGAAAGTGGAAAGAAAGGAGAAAGAAAGCCCAAAGAAAGGGGAAAGAAAGGGGAAAGAAAGCCCATAGACGGGAAAGAAAGGTGAAAGAAAGCCCAAAGAAAGCCCAAAGAAAGGGGAAAGAAAGCCCAAAGAAAGCCCAAAGAAAGGGGAATGAAAACCCAAAGAAAGCCCAAAGAAAGGGGAAAGAAAGCCAAAGAGAGCCCAAAGAAAGCCCAAGGAAAGGGGAAAAAAAGCCCAAAGAAAGGGAAAAGAAAGGGGAAAGAAAGGCCAAAGAAAGGGGAAAGAAAAGGGAAAGAAAGCCCAAAGAAAGCCCAAAGAAAGCACAAAGAAAGGGGAAAGAAAGCCCAAAGAAAGGGGAAAGAAAACCCAAAGAAAGGGGAAAGAAAGCCCAAAGAAAGGGGAAAAAAAGCCCAAAGAAAATCCAAAGAAAGTGGAAAGAAAGCTCAAAGAAAGGGGAAAGAAATCCCAAAGAAAGCCCAAAGAAAGGGGGAAGAAAGCCCAAAGAAAGGGGAAAGAAAACCCAAGGAAATGGGAAAGAAAGCCCAAAGAAAGCCCAGAGAAAGCCCAAGGAAAGGGGAAAGAAAGCCCAAAGAAAGCCCAAAGAAAGCCCAATGAAAGCGGAAAGAAAGCCCAAAGAAAGGGGAATGAAATCCCAAAGAAAGGGGAAAGAAAGCCCAAAGAAAGGGGAAAGAAAGCCCAAAGAAAGGGGAAAGAAAGCCCAAAGAAAGCCCAAAGAAAGGGGAAAGAAAGCCCAAATAAAGGGGAAAGAAAGCCCTAAGAAAGGGGAAAGAAAGCCCAAAGAAAGCCCAAAGAAAGCCCAAATTAAGGGGAAAGAAAGCCCAAAGAAAGCCCAAAGAAAGGGGAAAGAAAGCCCAAAGAAATGGGAAAGAAAGCCCAAATAAAGGGGAAAGAAAGCCCCAAGAAAGGAGAAAGAAAGCCCAAAGAAAGCCCAAAGAAAGGGGAAAGTAAGCCCAAAGAAAGGGGAAAGAAAGCCCAAAGAAAGCCCAAAGAAAGGGGAAAGAAAGGGGAAAGAAAAGGGAAGAAAGGGGAAAGAAAGGGGAAAGAAAGCCCAAAGAAAGGGGAAAGAAAGCCCAAAGAAAGGGGAAAGAAAGCCCAAAGAAAGGGGAAGGAAAGCTCAAAAAAAGCCCAAAGAAAGGGGAAAGAAAGCCCAAAGAAATGGGAAAGAAAGCCCAAAGAAAGGCGAAAGAAAGCCCAAACAAAAGGGAAAGAAAGCCCAAAGAAAGGGGAAAGAAAGTCCAAAGAAAGTCCAAAGAAAGGGGAAAGAAAGCCCAAAGAAATGGGAAAGAAAGCCCAAAGAAAGCTCAAAGAAATGGGAAAGAAGGCACAAAGAAAGGTGAAAGAAAGCCCAAAGAAAGGGGAAAGAAAGCCCAAAGAAAGCCCAAAGAAAGGGGAAAGAAAGCCCAAAGAAAGGGGAAAGAAATCCCAAAGAAAGGGGAAAGAAAGCTCAAGGAAAGGGGAAAGAAAGCCCAAAGAAAGGGGAAAGAAAGCCCAAAGAAAGCCCAAAGAAAGGGGAAAGAAACCCCAAAGAAAGCCCAAAGAAAGGGGAAAGAAATCCCAAAGAAAGCCAAAAGAAAGGGTAAAGAAAGCCCAAAGAAAGTGGAAAGAAAGCCCAAAGAAAGGGGAAAGAAATCCCAAAGAAATTGGAAAGAAAGCTCAAGGAAAGGGGAAAGAAAGCCCAAAGAAAGGGAAAAGAAAGCCCAAAGAAAGGGGAAAGAAAGCCCAAAGAAAGCCCAAAGAAAGGGCAAACAAAGCCCAAAGAAAGGGGAAAGAAAGCCCAAAGAAAGGGGAAAGAAAGCCCAAAGAAAGGGGAAAGAAAGCCCAAAGAAAGCCCAAAGAAAGCCCAAAGAAAGCCCAAAGAAAGGGGAAAGAAAGCCCAAAGAAATGGGAAAGTAAGCCCAAAGGAAGCCCAAAGAAAGCCCAAAGAAAGCCCAAAGAAAGGGGAAAGAAAGCCCAAAGAAAGGGGAAAGAAAGCCCAAAGAAATGGGAAAGAAAGCCCAAAGAAAGGGGAAAGAAAGCCCAAAGAAAGGGGAAATAAAGCCCAAAGAAAGGAGAAAGAAAGCCCAAAGAAAGGGAAAAGAAAGGGGAAAGAAAGCCCAAAGAAAGGGGAAAGAAAGCCCAAAGAAAGGGGAAAGAAAGCCCAAAGAAAGCCCAAAGAAAGCCCAAAGAAAGGGGAAAGAAAGCCCAAAGAAAGCCCAAAGAAAGCCCAAAGAAAGGGCAAACAAAGCCCAAAGAAAGGGGAAAGAAAGCCCAAAGAAAGGGGAAAGAAAGCCCAAAGAAAGGGGAAAGAAAGCCCAAAGAAAGGGGAAAGAAAGCCCAAAGAAAGCCCAAAGAAAGCCCAAAGAAAGGGGAAAGAAAGCCCAAAGAAAGGGGAAAGAAAGCCCAAAGAAAGCCCAAAGAAAGGGGAAAGAAAGCCCAAAGAAATGGGAAAGAAAGCCCAAAGAAAGGGGAAAGAAAGCCGAAAGAAAGCCCAAAGAAAGCCCAAAGAAAGGCGAAAGAAAGCACAAAGAAAGCCCAAAGAAAGCCCAAAGAAAGGGGAAAGAAAGCCCAAAGAAAAGGGAAAGAAAGCCCAAAGAAAGGGGAGAGAAATCCCAAAGACAGCCCAAAGAAAGCCGAAAGAGAGCCCAAAGAAAGGGGAAAAAAAGCCCAAAGAAAGCCCAAAGAATGGGGAAAGAAAGGGGAAAGAAAGGGGAAAGAAAGGGGAAAGAAAGCCCAAAGAATGGGGAAAGAAAAGGGAAAGAAAGCCCAAAGAAAGGGGAAAGAAAGGGGAAAGAAACCCCAAAGAAAGCCCAAAGAAAGGGGAAAGAAAGCCCAAAGAAAGCCCAAAGAAAGGGGAAATAAATCCCAAAGAAAGCCAAAGGAAAGGGGAAAGAAAGCCCAAAGAAAGGGAAAAGAAAGCCCAAAGAAAGGGGAAAGAAAGCCCAAAGAAAGGGGAAAGAGAGCCCAAAGAAAGGGGTAAGAAAGGGGAAAAAATCCCAAAGAAAGGAGAAAGAAAGCCCGAAGAAACAGGAAAGAAAGCCCAAAGAAAGGGGAAAGAAAGCCCAAAGAAAAGGGAGAGAAAGCCCAAAGAAACGGGAAAGAAAGCCGAAAGAAAGCCCAAAGAAAGCCCAAAGAAAGGCGAAAGAAAGTACAAAGAAAGCCCAAAGAAAGTCCAATGAAAGAGGAAAGAAAGCCCAAAGAAAGGGGAAAGATATCCCAAAGAAAGGGGAAAGAAAGCCCAAAGAAAGGAGAAAGAAAGCCCAAAGAAAGGGGAAAGAAAGCCCAAAGACAGCCAAAGAAAGCCCAAAGAGAGCCCAAAGAAAGGGGAAAAAAAGCCCAAAGAAAGCCCAAAGAAAGGGGAAAGAAAGCCCAAAGAAAGGGGAAAGAAAGCCCAAAGAAAGGCCAAAGAAAGGGGAAAGAAAGCCCAAAGAAAGGGGAAAGAAAGGAGAAAGAAAGCCAAAAGAAAGGGGAAAGAAAGGGAAAAGAAAGGGGAATGAAAGGGGAAAGAAAGCCCAAAGAAACATCAAGAGAGCCCAAAGAAAGCCCAAAAAAAGGGGAAAGAAAGCCCAAAGAAAGCCCAAAGAAAGGGGAAAGAAAGCCCAAAGAAAGCCCAAAGAAAGGGGAAAGAAAACCCAAAGAAATCCCAAAGAAAGAGGAAAGAAAGCCCAAAGAAAGTGGAAAGAAAGCCCAAAGAAATCCCAAAGAAAGGGGAAAGAAAGCCCAAAGAAAGCCCAAAGAAAGGGGAAAGAATGCCAAACGAAAGCCCAAAGAAAGGGGAAAGAAAGCCCAAAGAAAGGGGAAAGAAAGCCCAAAGAAAGCCCAAAGAAAGGGGAAAGAAAGCCCAAAGAAAGGGGAAATAAGGGGGAAAGAAAGGGGAAAGAAAGGGGTAAGAAAGGGGAAAGAAAGGGGAAAGAAAGGTGACAGAAAGGGGAAAGAAAGGGGAAAGAAACCCCAAAGAAAGGGGAAATAAATCCCAAAGAAAGGGGAAAGAAAGGGGAAAGAAAGCCCAAAGAAAGCCCAAAGAAAGGGGAAAGAAAGCCCAAAGAAAGCCCAAAGAAAGGAGAAAGAAATCCCAAAGAAAGCCCAAAGAAAGGGGAAAGAAAGCCCAAAGAAAGCCCAAAGAAATGGGAAAGAAATGCCCAAAGAAAGCCCAAAGAAAGGGGAAAGAAAGCCCAAAGAATGGGGAAACAAAGCCCAAAGAAAGTCCAAAGAAATGAGAAAGAAAGCCCAAAGAAAGGGGAAAGAAAGGGGAAAAAAAGCCCAAAGAACGGGGAAAGAAAGCCCAAAGAAAGGGGAAAGAAAGGGGAAAGAAAGCCCAAAGAAAGGGCAAAGAAAGCCCAAAGAAAGAAGAAAGAAAGCCCAAAGAAAGGGGAAAGAAAGGCCAAGGAAAGCCCAAAGAAAGGGGAGAGAAAGCCCAAAGAAAGCCCAAAAAAAGGGGAAAGAAAGCCCAAAGAAAGGGGAAAGAAAGGGGAAAGAAAGGGGAAAGAAAGCCCAAAGAAAGCCCAAAGAAAGCCCAAAGAAAGGGCAAAGAAAGCCCAAAGAAAGGGGAAAGAAAGCCCAAAGAAAGGGGAAAGAAAGCCCAAAGAAAGGGGAAAGAAAGCCCAAAGAAAGCCCAAAGAAAGGGGAAAGAAAGCCCAAAGAAATGGGAAAGAAAGCCCAAATAAAGGGGAAAGAAAGCCCCAAGAAAGGAGAAAGAAAGCCCAAAGAAAGCCCAAAGAAAGGGGAAAGTAAGCCCAAAGAAAGGGGAAAGAAAGCCCAAAGAAAGCCCAAAGAAAGGGGAAAGAAAGGGGAAAGAAAAGGGAAAGAAAGGGGAAAGAAAGGGGAAAGAAAGCCCAAAGAAAGGGGAAAGAAAGCTCAAAGAAAGGGGAAAGAAAGCCCAAAGAAAGGGGAAGGAAAGCTCAAAAAAAGCCCAAAGAAAGGGGAAAGAAAGCCCAAAGAAAGGGGAAAGAAAGCCCAAAGAAAGGGGAAAGAAAGCCCAAAGAAAGGGGAAAGAAAGCCCAAAGAAAGCCCAAAGAAAGGGGAAAGAAAGCCTAAAGAAATGGGAAAGAAAGCCCAAAGAAAGGAGAAAGAAAGCCCAAAGAAAGGGGAAAGAAAGCCCAAAGGAAGCCCAAAGAAAGCCCAAAGAAAGCCCAAAGAAAGTCCAAAGAAAGCCCAAAGAAAGGGGGAAAAAAGCCCAAAGAAAGGGGAAAGAAAGACCAAAGAAAGTCCAAAGAAAGGGGAAAGAAAGCCCGAAGAAAGCCCAAAGAAAGGGGAAAGAAGGCACAAAGAAAGGGGAAAGAAAGCCCAAAGAAAGGGGAAAGAAAGCCCAAAGAAAGCCCAAAGGAAGGGGAAAGAAAGCCCAAAGAAAGCCCAAAGAAAGCCCAAAGAAAGGGGAAAGTAAGCCCAAAGAAAGGGGAAAGAAAGCCCAAAGAAAGCCCAAAGAAAGGGGAAAGAAAGGGGAAAGAAAAGGGAAAGAAAGGGGAAAGAAAGGGGAAAGAAAGCCCAAAGAAAGGGGAAAGAAAGCCCAAAGAAAGGGGAAAGAAAGCCCAAAGAAAGGGGAAGGAAAGCTCAAAAAAAGCCCAAAGAAAGGGGAAAGAAAGCCCAAAGAAATGGGAAAGAAAGCCCAAAGAAAGGCGAAAGAAAGCCCAAACAAAAGGGAAAGAAAGCCCAAAGAAAGGGGAAAGAAAGCCCAAAGAAAGTCCAAAGAAAGGGGAAAGAAAGCCCAAAGAAATGGGAAAGAAAGCCCAAAGAAAGCTCAAAGAAATGGGAAAGAAGGCACAAAGAAAGGTGAAAGAAAGCCAAAGAAAGGGGAAAGAAAGCCCAAAGAAAGCCCAAAGAAAGGGGAAAGAAAGCCCAAAGAAAGGGGAAAGAAATCCCAAAGAAAGGGGAAAGAAAGCTCAAGGAAAGGGGAAAGAAAGCCCAAAGAAAGGGGAAAGAAAGCCCAAAGAAAGCCCAAAGAAAGGGGAAAGAAACCCCAAAGAAAGCCCAAAGAAAGGGGAAAGAAAGCCCAAAGAAAGCCAAAAGAAAGGGTAAAGAAAGCCCAAAGGTAGTGGAAAGAAAGCCCAAAGAAAGGGGAAAGAAATCCCAAAGAAATTGGAAAGAAAGCTCAAGGAAAGGGGAAAGAAAGCCCAAAGAAAGGGGAAAGAAAGCCCAAAGAAAGGGAAAAGAAAGCCCAAAGAAAGGGGAAAGAAAGCCCAAAGAAAGCCCAAAGAAAGGGCAAACAAAGCCCAAAGAAAGGGGAAAGAAAGCCCAAAGAAAGGGGAAAGAAAGCCCAAAGAAAGGGGAAAGAAAGCCCAAAGAAAGGGGAAAGAAAGCCCAAAGAAAGCCCAAAGAAAGGGGAAAGAAAGCCCAAAGAAATGGGAAAGTAAGCCCAAAGAAAGCCCAAAGAAAGCCCAAAGAAAGCCCAAAGAAAGGGGAAAGAAAGCCCAAAGAAAGGGGAAAGAAAGCCCAAAGAAATGGGAAAGAAAGCCCAAAGAAAGGGGAAAGAAAGCCCAAAGAAAGGGGAAATAAAGCCCAAAGAAAGGAGAAAGAAAGCCCAAAGAAAGGGAAAAGAAAGGGGAAAGAAAGCCCAAAGAAAGGGGAAAGAAAGCCCAAAGAAAGGGAAAAGAAAGCCCAAAGAAAGCCCAAAGAAAGCCCAAAGAAAGGGGAAAGAAAGCCCAAAGAAAGCCCAAAGAAAGCCCAAAGAAAGGGCAAACAAAGCCCAAAGAAAGGGGAAAGAAAGCCCAAAGAAAGGGGAAAGAAAGCCCAAAGAAAGGGGAAAGAAAGCCCAAAGAAAGGGAAAAGAAAGCCCAAAGAAAGCCCAAAGAAAGCCCAAAGAAAGGGGAAAGAAAGCCCAAAGAAAGCCCAAAGAAAGCCCAAAGAAAGGGCAAACAAAGCCCAAAGAAAGGGGAAAGAAAGCCCAAAGAAAGGGGAAAGAAAGCCCAAAGAAAGGGGAAAGAAAGCCCAAAGAAAGGGGAAAGAAAGCCCAAAGAAAGCCCAAAGAAAGGGGAAAGAAAGCCTAAAGAAATGGGAAAGAAAGCCCAAAGAAAGGAGAAAGAAAGCCCAAAGAAAGGGGAAAGAAAGCCCAAAGGAAGCCCAAAGAAAGCCCAAAGAAAGCCCAAAGAAAGTCCAAAGAAAGCCCAAAGAAAGGGGAAAAAAAGCCCAAAGAAAGGGGAAAGAAAGACCAAAGAAAGTCCAAAGAAAGGGGAAAGAAAGCCCGAAGAAAGCCCAAAGAAAGGGGAAAGAAGGCACAAAGAAAGGGGAAAGAAAGCCCAAAGAAAGGGGAAAGAAAGCCCAAAGAAAGCCCAAAGGAAGGGGAAAGAAAGCCCAAAGAAAGCCCAAAGAAAGCCCAAAGAAAGGGGAAAGAAAGCCCAAAGAAAAGGGAGAGAAAGCCCAAAGAAAGGGGAAAGAAAGCCGAAAGAAAGCCCAAAGAAAGCCCAAAGAAAGGGGAAAGAAATCCCAAAGAAAGGGGAAAGAAATCCCAAAGAAAGGGGAAAGAAAGCCCAAAGAAAGGGGAAAGAAAGCCCAAAGAAAGGGGAGAGAAATCCCAAGGACAGCCCAAAGAAAGCCGAAAGAGAGCCCAAAGAAAGGGGAAAAAAAGCCCAAGGAAAGCCCAAAGAAAGGGGAAAGAAAGCCCAAAGAAAGGGGAAAGAAAGCCCAACGAAAGCCCAAAGAAAGCCCAAAGAAAGTGGAAAGAAAGGAGAAAGAAAGCCCAAAGAAAGGGGAAAGAAAGGGGAAAGAAAGCCCATAGACGGGAAAGAAAGGTGAAAGAAAGCCCAAAGAAAGCCCAAAGAAAGGGGAAAGAAAGCCCAAAGAAAGCCCAAAGAAAGGGGAATGAAAACCCAAAGAAAGCCCAAAGAAAGGGGAAAGAAAGCCAAAGAGAGCCCAAAGAAAGCCCAAGGAAAGGGGAAAAAAAGCCCAAAGAAAGGGAAAAGAAAGGGGAAAGAAAGGCCAAAGAAAGGGGAAAGAAAAGGGAAAGAAAGCCCAAAGAAAGCCCAAAGAAAGCACAAAGAAAGGGGAAAGAAAGCCCAAAGAAAGGGGAAAGAAAACCCAAAGAAAGGGGAAAGAAAGCCCAAAGAAAGGGGAAAAAAAGCCCAAAGAAAATCCAAAGAAAGTGGAAAGAAAGCTCAAAGAAAGGGGAAAGAAATCCCAAAGAAAGCCCAAAGAAAGGGGGAAGAAAGCCCAAAGAAAGGGGAAAGAAAACCCAAGGAAATGGGAAAGAAAGCCCAAAGAAAGCCCAGAGAAAGCCCAAGGAAAGGGGAAAGAAAGCCCAAAGAAAGCCCAAAGAAAGCCCAATGAAAGCGGAAAGAAAGCCCAAAGAAAGGGGAATGAAATCCCAAAGAAAGGGGAAAGAAAGCCCAAAGAAATGGGAAAGAAAGCCCAAAGAAAGGGGAAAGAAAGCCCAAAGAAAGCCCAAAGAAAGGGGAAAGAAAGCCCAAATAAAGGGGAAAGAAAGCCCTAAGAAAGGGGAAAGAAAGCCCAAAGAAAGCCCAAAGAAAGCCCAAATTAAGGGGAAAGAAAGCCCAAAGAAAGCCCAAAGAAAGGGGAAAGAAAGCCCAAAGAAATGGGAAAGAAAGCCCAAATAAAGGGGAAAGAAAGCCCCAAGAAAGGAGAAAGAAAGCCCAAAGAAAGCCCAAAGAAAGGGGAAAGTAAGCCCAAAGAAAGGGGAAAGAAAGCCCAAAGAAAGCCCAAAGAAAGGGGAAAGAATGGGGAAAGAAAAGGGAAAGAAAGGGGAAAGAAAGGGGAAAGAAAGCCCAAAGAAAGGGGAAAGAAAGCCCAAAGAAAGGGGAAAGAAAGCCCAAAGAAAGGGGAAGGAAAGCTCAAAAAAAGCCCAAAGAAAGGGGAAAGAAAGCCCAAAGAAATGGGAAAGAAAGCCCAAAGAAAGGCGAAAGAAAGCCCAAAGAAAGCCCAAAGAAAGGGGAAAGAAAGCCCAAAGAAAGGGGAAAGAAAGCCCAAAGAAATGGGAAAGAAAGCCCAAAGAAAGGGGAAAGAAAGCCCAAAGAAAGGGGAAATAAAGCCCAAAGAAAGGAGAAAGAAAGCCCAAAGAAAGGGAAAAGAAAGGGGAAAGAAAGCCCAAAGAAAGGGAAAAGAAAGCCCAAAGAAAGCCCAAAGAAAGCCCAAAAAAAGGGGAAAGAAAGCCCAAAGAAAGCCCAAAGAAAGCCTAAAGAAAGGGCAAACAAAGCCCAAAGAAAGGGGAAAGAAAGCCCAAAGAAAGGGGAAAGAAAGCCCAAAGAAAGGGGAAAGAAAGCCCAAAGAAAGGGAAAAGAAAGCCCAAAGAAAGCCCAAAGAAAGCCCAAAGAAAGGGGAAAGAAAGCCCAAAGAAAGCCCAAAGAAAGCCCAAAGAAAGGGCAAACAAAGCCCAAAGAAAGGGGAAAGAAAGCCCAAAGAAAGGGGAAAGAAAGCCCAAAGAAAGGGGAAAGAAAGCCCAAAGAAAGGGGAAAGAAAGCCCAAAGAAAGCCCAAAGAAAGGGGAAAGAAAGCCTAAAGAAATGGGAAAGAAAGCCCAAAGAAAGGAGAAAGAAAGCCCAAAGAAAGGGGAAAGAAAGCCCAAAGGAAGCCCAAAGAAAGCCCAAAGAAAGCCCAAAGAAAGTCCAAAGAAAGCCCAAAGAAAGGGGAAAAAAAGCCCAAAGAAAGGGGAAAGAAAGCCCGAAGAAAGCCCAAAGAAAGGGGAAAGAAGGCACAAAGAAAGGGGAAAGAAAGCCCAAAGAAAGGGGAAAGAAAGCCCAAAGAAAGCCCAAAGGAAGGGGAAAGAAAGCCCAAAGAAAGCCCAAAGAAAGCCCAAAGAAAGGGGAAAGAAAGCCCAAAGAAAAGGGAGAGAAAGCCCAAAGAAAGGGGAAAGAAAGCCGAAAGAAAGCCCAAAGAAAGCCCAAAGAAAGGGGAAAGAAATCCCAAAGAAAGGGGAAAGAAATCCCAAAGAAAGGGGAAAGAAAGCCCAAAGAAAGGGGAAAGAAAGCCCAAAGAAAGGGGAGAGAAATCCCAAGGACAGCCCAAAGAAAGCCGAAAGAGAGCCCAAAGAAAGGGGAAAAAAAGCCCAAGGAAAGCCCAAAGAAAGGGGAAAGAAAGCCCAAAGAAAGGGGAAAGAAAGCCCAACGAAAGCCCAAAGAAAGCCCAAAGAAAGTGGAAAGAAAGGAGAAAGAAAGCCCAAAGAAAGGGGAAAGAAAGGGGAAAGAAAGCCCATAGACGGGAAAGAAAGGTGAAAGAAAGCCCAAAGAAAGCCCAAAGAAAGGGGAAAGAAAGCCCAAAGAAAGCCCAAAGAAAGGGGAATGAAAACCCAAAGAAAGCCCAAAGAAAGGGGAAAGAAAGCCAAAGAGAGCCCAAAGAAAGCCCAAGGAAAGGGGAAAAAAAGCCCAAAGAAAGGGAAAAGAAAGGGGAAAGAAAGGCCAAAGAAAGGGGAAAGAAAAGGGAAAGAAAGCCCAAAGAAAGCCCAAAGAAAGCACAAAGAAAGGGGAAAGAAAGCCCAAAGAAAGGGGAAAGAAAACCCAAAGAAAGGGGAAAGAAAGCCCAAAGAAAGGGGAAAAAAAGCCCAAAGAAAATCCAAAGAAAGTGGAAAGAAAGCTCAAAGAAAGGGGAAAGAAATCCCAAAGAAAGCCCAAAGAAAGGGGGAAGAAAGCCCAAAGAAAGGGGAAAGAAAACCCAAGGAAATGGGAAAGAAAGCCCAAAGAAAGCCCAGAGAAAGCCCAAGGAAAGGGGAAAGAAAGCCCAAAGAAAGCCCAAAGAAAGCCCAATGAAAGCGGAAAGAAAGCCCAAAGAAAGGGGAATGAAATCCCAAAGAAAGGGGAAAGAAAGCCCAAAGAAAGGGGAAAGAAAGCCCAAAGAAAGGGGAAAGAAAGCCCAAAGAAAGCCCAAAGAAAGGGGAAAGAAAGCCCAAATAAAGGGGAAAGAAAGCCCTAAGAAAGGGGAAAGAAAGCCCAAAGAAAGCCCAAAGAAAGCCCAAATTAAGGGGAAAGAAAGCCCAAAGAAAGCCCAAAGAAAGGGGAAAGAAAGCCCAAAGAAATGGGAAAGAAAGCCCAAATAAAGGGGAAAGAAAGCCCCAAGAAAGGAGAAAGAAAGCCCAAAGAAAGCCCAAAGAAAGGGGAAAGTAAGCCCAAAGAAAGGGGAAAGAAAGCCCAAAGAAAGCCCAAAGAAAGGGGAAAGAAAGGGGAAAGAAAAGGGAAGAAAGGGGAAAGAAAGGGGAAAGAAAGCCCAAAGAAAGGGGAAAGAAAGCCCAAAGAAAGGGGAAAGAAAGCCCAAAGAAAGCCCAAAGAAAGCCCAAAGAAAGGGGAAAGAAAGCCCAAAGAAATGGGAAAGTAAGCCCAAAGAAAGCCCAAAGAAAGCCCAAAGAAAGCCCAAAGAAAGGGGAAAGAAAGCCCAAAGAAAGGGGAAAGAAAGCCCAAAGAAATGGGAAAGAAAGCCCAAAGAAAGGGGAAAGAAAGCCCAAAGAAAGGGGAAATAAAGCCCAAAGAAAGGAGAAAGAAAGCCCAAAGAAAGGGAAAAGAAAGGGGAAAGAAAGCCCAAAGAAAGGGAAAAGAAAGCCCAAAGAAAGCCCAAAGAAAGCCCAAAGAAAGGGGAAAGAAAGCCCAAAGAAAGCCCAAAGAAAGCCCAAAGAAAGGGCAAACAAAGCCCAAAGAAAGGGGAAAGAAAGCCCAAAGAAAGGGGAAAGAAAGCCCAAAGAAAGGGGAAAGAAAGCCCAAAGAAAGGGAAAAGAAAGCCCAAAGAAAGCCCAAAGAAAGCCCAAAGAAAGGGGAAAGAAAGCCCAAAGAAAGCCCAAAGAAAGCCCAAAGAAAGGGCAAACAAAGCCCAAAGAAAGGGGAAAGAAAGCCCAAAGAAAGGGGAAAGAAAGCCCAAAGAAAGGGGAAAGAAAGCCCAAAGAAAGGGGAAAGAAAGCCCAAAGAAAGCCCAAAGAAAGGGGAAAGAAAGCCTAAAGAAATGGGAAAGAAAGCCCAAAGAAAGGAGAAAGAAAGCCCAAAGAAAGGGGAAAGAAAGCCCAAAGGAAGCCCAAAGAAAGCCCAAAGAAAGCCCAAAGAAAGTCCAAAGAAAGCCCAAAGAAAGGGGAAAAAAAGCCCAAAGAAAGGGGAAAGAAAGACCAAAGAAAGTCCAAAGAAAGGGGAAAGAAAGCCCGAAGAAAGCCCAAAGAAAGGGGAAAGAAGGCACAAAGAAAGGGGAAAGAAAGCCCAAAGAAAGGGGAAAGAAAGCCCAAAGAAAGCCCAAAGGAAGGGGAAAGAAAGCCCAAAGAAAGCCCAAAGAAAGCCCAAAGAAAGGGGAAAGAAAGCCCAAAGAAAAGGGAGAGAAAGCCCAAAGAAAGGGGAAAGAAAGCCGAAAGAAAGCCCAAAGAAAGCCCAAAGAAAGGGGAAAGAAATCCCAAAGAAAGGGGAAAGAAATCCCAAAGAAAGGGGAAAGAAAGCCCAAAGAAAGGGGAAAGAAAGCCCAAAGAAAGGGGAGAGAAATCCCAAGGACAGCCCAAAGAAAGCCGAAAGAGAGCCCAAAGAAAGGGGAAAAAAAGCCCAAGGAAAGCCCAAAGAAAGGGGAAAGAAAGCCCAAAGAAAGGGGAAAGAAAGCCCAACGAAAGCCCAAAGAAAGCCCAAAGAAAGTGGAAAGAAAGGAGAAAGAAAGCCCAAAGAAAGGGGAAAGAAAGGGGAAAGAAAGCCCATAGACGGGAAAGAAAGGTGAAAGAAAGCCCAAAGAAAGCCCAAAGAAAGGGGAAAGAAAGCCCAAAGAAAGCCCAAAGAAAGGGGAATGAAAACCCAAAGAAAGCCCAAAGAAAGGGGAAAGAAAGCCAAAGAGAGCCCAAAGAAAGCCCAAGGAAAGGGGAAAAAAAGCCCAAAGAAAGGGAAAAGAAAGGGGAAAGAAAGGCCAAAGAAAGGGGAAAGAAAAGGGAAAGAAAGCCCAAAGAAAGCCCAAAGAAAGCACAAAGAAAGGGGAAAGAAAGCCCAAAGAAAGGGGAAAGAAAACCCAAAGAAAGGGGAAAGAAAGCCCAAAGAAAGGGGAAAAAAAGCCCAAAGAAAATCCAAAGAAAGTGGAAAGAAAGCTCAAAGAAAGGGGAAAGAAATCCCAAAGAAAGCCCAAAGAAAGGGGGAAGAAAGCCCAAAGAAAGGGGAAAGAAAACCCAAGGAAATGGGAAAGAAAGCCCAAAGAAATCCCAGAGAAAGCCCAAGGAAAGGGGAAAGAAAGCCCAAAGAAAGCCCAAAGAAAGCCCAATGAAAGCGGAAAGAAAGCCCAAAGAAAGGGGAATGAAATCCCAAAGAAAGGGGAAAGAAAGCCCAAAGAAAGGGGAAAGAAAGCCCAAAGAAAGGGGAAAGAAAGCCCAAAGAAAGCCCAAAGAAAGGGGAAAGAAAGCCCAAATAAAGGGGAAAGAAAGCCCTAAGAAAGGGGAAAGAAAGCCCAAAGAAAGCCCAAAGAAAGCCCAAATTAAGGGGAAAGAAAGCCCAAAGAAAGCCCAAAGAAAGGGGAAAGAAAGCCCAAAGAAATGGGAAAGAAAGCCCAAATAAAGGGGAAAGAAAGCCCCAAGAAAGGAGAAAGAAAGCCCAAAGAAAGCCCAAAGAAAGGGGAAAGTAAGCCCAAAGAAAGGGGAAAGAAAGCCCAAAGAAAGCCCAAAGAAAGGGGAAAGAAAGGGGAAAGAAAAGGGAAGAAAGGGGAAAGAAAGGGGAAAGAAAGCCCAAAGAAAGGGGAAAGAAAGCCCAAAGAAAGGGGAAAGAAAGCCCAAAGAAAGGGGAAGGAAAGCTCAAAAAAAGCCCAAAGAAAGGGGAAAGAAAGCCCAAAGAAATGGGAAAGAAAGCCCAAAGAAAGGCGAAAGAAAGCCCAAACAAAAGGGAAAGAAAGCCCAAAGAAAGGGGAAAGAAAGCCCAAAGAAAGTCCAAAGAAAGGGGAAAGAAAGCCCAAAGAAATGGGAAAGAAAGCCCAAAGAAAGCTCAAAGAAATGGGAAAGAAGGCACAAAGAAAGGTGAAAGAAAGCCCAAAGAAAGGGGAAAGAAAGCCCAAAGAAAGCCCAAAGAAAGGGGAAAGAAAGCCCAAAGAAAGGGGAAAGAAATCCCAAAGAAAGGGGAAAGAAAGCTCAAGGAAAGGGGAAAGAAAGCCCAAAGAAAGGGGAAAGAAAGCCCAAAGAAAGCCCAAAGAAAGGGGAAAGAAACCCCAAAGAAAGCCCAAAGAAAGGGGAAAGAAATCCCAAAGAAAGCCAAAAGAAAGGGTAAAGAAAGCCCAAAGAAAGTGGAAAGAAAGCCCAAAGAAAGGGGAAAGAAATCCCAAAGAAATTGGAAAGAAAGCTCAAGGAAAGGGGAAAGAAAGCCCAAAGAAAGGGGAAAGAAAGCCCAAAGAAAGGGAAAAGAAAGCCCAAAGAAAGGGGAAAGAAAGCCCAAAGAAAGCCCAAAGAAAGGGCAAACAAAGCCCAAAGAAAGGGGAAAGAAAGCCCAAAGAAAGGGGAAAGAAAGCCCAAAGAAAGGGGAAAGAAAGCCCAAAGAAAGCCCAAAGAAAGCCCAAAGAAAGCCCAAAGAAAGGGGAAAGAAAGCCCAAAGAAATGGGAAAGTAAGCCCAAAGGAAGCCCAAAGAAAGCCCAAAGAAAGCCCAAAGAAAGGGGAAAGAAAGCCCAAAGAAAGGGGAAAGAAAGCCCAAAGAAATGGGAAAGAAAGCCCAAAGAAAGGGGAAAGAAAGCCCAAAGAAAGGGGAAATAAAGCCCAAAGAAAGGAGAAAGAAAGCCCAAAGAAAGGGAAAAGAAAGGGGAAAGAAAGCCCAAAGAAAGGGGAAAGAAAGCCCAAAGAAAGGGGAAAGAAAGCCCAAAGAAAGCCCAAAGAAAGCCCAAAGAAAGGGGAAAGAAAGCCCAAAGAAAGCCCAAAGAAAGCCCAAAGAAAGGGCAAACAAAGCCCAAAGAAAGGGGAAAGAAAGCCCAAAGAAAGGGGAAAGAAAGCCCAAAGAAAGGGGAAAGAAAGCCCAAAGAAAGGGGAAAGAAAGCCCAAAGAAAGCCCAAAGAAAGCCCAAAGAAAGGGGAAAGAAAGCCCAAAGAAAGGGGAAAGAAAGCCCAAAGAAAGCCCAAAGAAAGGGGAAAGAAAGCCCAAAGAAATGGGAAAGAAAGCCCAAAGAAAGGGGAAAGAAAGCCGAAAGAAAGCCCAAAGAAAGCCCAAAGAAAGGCGAAAGAAAGCACAAAGAAAGCCCAAAGAAAGCCCAAAGAAAGGGGAAAGAAAGCCCAAAGAAAAGGGAAAGAAAGCCCAAAGAAAGGGGAGAGAAATCCCAAAGACAGCCCAAAGAAAGCCGAAAGAGAGCCCAAAGAAAGGGGAAAAAAAGCCCAAAGAAAGCCCAAAGAATGGGGAAAGAAAGGGGAAAGAAAGGGGAAAGAAAGGGGAAAGAAAGCCCAAAGAATGGGGAAAGAAAAGGGAAAGAAAGCCCAAAGAAAGGGGAAAGAAAGTGGAAAGAAACCCCAAAGAAAGCCCAAAGAAAGGGAAAGAAAGCCCAAAGAAAGCCCAAAGAAAGGGGAAATAAATCCCAAAGAAAGCCAAAGGAAAGGGGAAAGAAAGCCCAAAGAAAGGGAAAAGAAAGCCCAAAGAAAGGGGAAAGAAAGCCCAAAGAAAGGGGAAAGAGAGCCCAAAGAAAGGGGTAAGAAAGGGGAAAAAATCCCAAAGAAAGGAGAAAGAAAGCCCGAAGAAACAGGAAAGAAAGCCAAAGAAAGGGGAAAGAAAGCCCAAAGAAAAGGGAGAGAAAGCCCAAAGAAACGGGAAAGAAAGCCGAAAGAAAGCCCAAAGAAAGCCCAAAGAAAGGCGAAAGAAAGTACAAAGAAAGCCCAAAGAAAGTCCAATGAAAGAGGAAAGAAAGCCCAAAGAAAGGGGAAAGATATCCCAAAGAAAGGGGAAAGAAATCCCAAAGAAAGGAGAAAGAAAGCCCAAAGAAAGGGGAAAGAAAGCCCAAGACAGCCAAAGAAAGCCCAAAGAGAGCCCAAAGAAAGGGGAAAAAAAGCCCAAAGAAAGCCCAAAGAAAGGGGAAAGAAAGCCCAAAGAAAGGGGAAAGAAAGCCCAAAGAAAGCCCAAAGAAAGGGGAAAGAAAGCCCAAAGAAAGGGGAAAGAAAGGAGAAAGAAAGCCAAAAGAAAGGGGAAAGAAAGGGAAAAGAAAGGGGAATGAAAGGGGAAAGAAAGCCCAAAGAAACATCAAGAGAGCCCAAAGAAAGCCCAAAAAAAGGGGAAAGAAAGCCCAAAGAAAGCCCAAAGAAAGGGGAAAGAAAGCCCAAAGAAAGCCCAAAGAAAGGGAAAGAAAACCCAAAGAAATCCCAAAGAAAGAGGAAAGAAAGCCCAAAGAAAGTGGAAAGAAAGCCCAAAGAAATCCCAAAGAAAGGGGAAAGAAAGCCCAAAGAAAGCCCAAAGAAAGGGAAAGAATGCCAAACGAAAGCCCAAAGAAAGGGGAAAGAAAGCCCAAAGAAAGGGGAAAGAAAGCCCAAAGAAAGCCCAAAGAAAGGGGAAAGAAAGCCCAAAGAAAGGGGAAATAAGGGGGAAAGAAAGGGGAAAGAAAGGGGTAAGAAAGGGGAAAGAAAGGGGAAAGAAAGGTGACAGAAAGGGGAAAGAAAGGGGAAAGAAACCCCAAAGAAAGGGGAAATAAATCCCAAAGAAAGGGGAAAGAAAGGGGAAAGAAAGCCCAAAGAAAGCCCAAAGAAAGGGGAAAGAAAGCCCAAAGAAAGCCCAAAGAAAGGAGAAAGAAATCCCAAAGAAAGCCAAAGAAAGGGGAAAGAAAGCCCAAAGAAAGCCCAAAGAAATGGGAAAGAAATGCCCAAAGAAAGCCCAAAGAAAGGGGAAAGAAAGCCAAAGAATGGGGAAACAAAGCCCAAAGAAAGTCCAAAGAAATGAGAAAGAAAGCCCAAAGAAAGGGGAAAGAAAGGGGAAAAAAAGCCCAAAGAACGGGGAAAGAAAGCCCAAAGAAAGGGGAAAGAAAGGGGAAAGAAAGCCCAAAGAAAGGGCAAAGAAAGCCCAAAGAAAGAAGAAAGAAAGCCCAAAGAAAGGGGAAAGAAAGGCCAAGGAAAGCCCAAAGAAAGGGGAGAGAAAGCCCAAAGAAAGCCCAAAAAAAGGGGAAAGAAAGCCCAAAGAAAGGGGAAAGAAAGGGGAAAGAAAGGGGAAAGAAAGCCCAAAGAAAGCCCAAAGAAAGCCCAAAGAAAGGGCAAAGAAAGCCCAAAGAAAGGGGAAAGAAAGCCCAAAGAAAGGGGAAAGAAAGCCCAAAGAAAGGGGACAGAAAGCCCAAAGAAAGCCCAAAGAAAGGGGAAAGAAAGCCCAAAGAAATGGGAAAGAAAGCCCAAATAAAGGGGAAAGAAAGCCCCAAGAAAGGAGAAAGAAAGCCCAAAGAAAGCCCAAAGAAAGGGGAAAGTAAGCCCAAAGAAAGGGGAAAGAAAGCCAAAGAAAGCCCAAAGAAAGGGGAAAGAAAGGGGAAAGAAAAGGGAAAGAAAGGGGAAAGAAAGGGGAAAGAAAGCCCAAAGAAAGGGGAAAGAAAGCCCAAAGAAAGGGGAAAGAAAGCCCAAAGAAAGGGGAAGGAAAGCTCAAAAAAGCCCAAAGAAAGGGGAAAGAAAGCCCAAAGAAAGGGGAAAGAAAGCCCAAAGAAAGGGGAAAGAAAGCCCAAAGAAAGGGGAAAGAAAGCCCAAAGAAAGCCCAAAGAAAGGGGAAAGAAAGCCTAAAGAAATGGAAAGAAAGCCCAAAGAAAGGAGAAAGAAAGCCCAAAGAAAGGGGAAAGAAAGCCCAAAGGAAGCCCAAAGAAAGCCCAAAGAAAGCCCAAAGAAAGTCCAAAGAAACCCAAAGAAAGGGGAAAAAAAGCCCAAAGAAAGGGGAAAGAAAGACCAAAGAAAGTCCAAAGAAAGGGGAAAGAAAGCCCGAAGAAAGCCCAAAGAAAGGGGAAAGAAGGCACAAAGAAAGGGGAAAGAAAGCCCAAAGAAAGGGGAAAGAAAGCCCAAAGAAAGCCCAAAGGAAGGGGAAAGAAAGCCCAAAGAAAGCCCAAAGAAAGCCCAAAGAAAGGGGAAAGTAAGCCCAAAGAAAGGGGAAAGAAAGCCCAAAGAAAGCCCAAAGAAAGGGGAAAGAAAGGGGAAAGAAAAGGGAAAGAAAGGGGAAAGAAAGGGGAAAGAAAGCCCAAAGAAAGGGGAAAGAAAGCCCAAAGAAAGGGGAAAGAAAGCCCAAAGAAAGGGGAAGGAAAGCTCAAAAAAAGCCCAAAGAAAGGGGAAAGAAAGCCCAAAGAAATGGGAAAGAAAGCCCAAAGAAAGGCGAAAGAAAGCCCAAACAAAAGGGAAAGAAAGCCCAAAGAAAGGGGAAAGAAAGCCCAAAGAAAGTCCAAAGAAAGGGGAAAGAAAGCCCAAAGAAATGGGAAAGAAAGCCCAAAGAAAGCTCAAAGAAATGGGAAAGAAGGCACAAAGAAAGGTGAAAGAAAGCCAAAGAAAGGGGAAAGAAAGCCCAAAGAAAGCCCAAAGAAAGGGGAAAGAAAGCCCAAAGAAAGGGGAAAGAAATCCCAAAGAAAGGGGAAAGAAAGCTCAAGGAAAGGGGAAAGAAAGCCCAAAGAAAGGGGAAAGAAAGCCCAAAGAAAGCCCAAAGAAAGGGGAAAGAAACCCCAAAGAAAGCCCAAAGAAAGGGGAAAGAAAGCCCAAAGAAAGCCAAAAGAAAGGGTAAAGAAAGCCCAAAGGTAGTGGAAAGAAAGCCCAAAGAAAGGGGAAAGAAATCCCAAAGAAATTGGAAAGAAAGCTCAAGGAAAGGGGAAAGAAAGCCCAAAGAAAGGGGAAAGAAAGCCCAAAGAAAGGGAAAAGAAAGCCCAAAGAAAGGGGAAAGAAAGCCCAAAGAAAGCCCAAAGAAAGGGCAAACAAAGCCCAAAGAAAGGGGAAAGAAAGCCCAAAGAAAGGGGAAAGAAAGCCCAAAGAAAGGGGAAAGAAAGCCCAAAGAAAGGGGAAAGAAAGCCCAAAGAAAGCCCAAAGAAAGGGGAAAGAAAGCCCAAAGAAATGGGAAAGTAAGCCCAAAGAAAGCCCAAAGAAAGCCCAAAGAAAGCCCAAAGAAAGGGGAAAGAAAGCCCAAAGAAAGGGGAAAGAAAGCCCAAAGAAATGGGAAAGAAAGCCCAAAGAAAGGGGAAAGAAAGCCCAAAGAAAGGGGAAATAAAGCCCAAAGAAAGGAGAAAGAAAGCCCAAAGAAAGGGAAAAGAAAGGGGAAAGAAAGCCCAAAGAAAGGGGAAAGAAAGCCCAAAGAAAGGGAAAAGAAAGCCCAAAGAAAGCCCAAAGAAAGCCCAAAGAAAGGGGAAAGAAAGCCCAAAGAAAGCCCAAAGAAAGCCCAAAGAAAGGGCAAACAAAGCCCAAAGAAAGGGGAAAGAAAGCCCAAAGAAAGGGGAAAGAAAGCCCAAAGAAAGGGGAAAGAAAGCCCAAAGAAAGGGAAAAGAAAGCCCAAAGAAAGCCCAAAGAAAGCCCAAAGAAAGGGGAAAGAAGCCCAAAGAAAGCCCAAAGAAAGCCCAAAGAAAGGGCAAACAAAGCCCAAAGAAAGGGGAAAAGAAAGCCCAAAGAAAGGGAAAGAAAGCCCAAAGAAAGGGAAAGAAAGCCCAAAGAAAGGGGAAAGAAAGCCAAAGAAAGCCCAAAGAAAGGGGAAAGAAAGCCTAAAGAAATGGGAAAGAAAGCCCAAAGAAAGGAGAAAGAAAGCCCAAAGAAAGGGGAAAGAAAGCCCAAAGGAAGCCCAAAGAAAGCCCAAAGAAAGCCCAAAGAAAGTCCAAAGAAAGCCCAAAGAAAGGGGAAAAAAAGCCCAAAGAAAGGGGAAAGAAAGACCAAAGAAAGTCCAAAGAAAGGGGAAAGAAAGCCCGAAGAAAGCCCAAAGAAAGGGGAAAGAAGCACAAGAAAGGGGAAAGAAAGCCCAAAGAAAGGGGAAAGAAAGCCCAAAGAAAGGCCAAAGGAAGGGGAAAGAAAGACCAAAGAAAGCCCAAAGAAAGCCCAAAGAAAGGGGAAAGAAAGCCCAAAGAAAAGGGAGAGAAAGCCCAAAGAAAGGGGAAAGAAAGCCGAAAGAAAGCCAAAGAAAGCCCAAAGAAAGGGGAAAGAAATCCCAAAGAAAGGGGAAAGAAATCCCAAAGAAAGGGGAAAGAAAGCCCAAAGAAAGGGGAAAGAAAGCCCAAAGAAAGGGGAGAGAAATCCCAAGGACAGCCCAAAGAAAGCCGAAAGAGAGCCCAAAGAAAGGGGAAAAAAAGCCCAAGGAAAGCCCAAAGAAAGGGGAAAGAAAGCCCAAAGAAAGGGGAAAGAAAGCCCAACGAAAGCCCAAAGAAAGCCCAAAGAAAGTGGAAAGAAAGGAGAAAGAAAGCCCAAAGAAAGGGGAAAGAAAGGGGAAAGAAAGCCCATAGACGGGAAAGAAAGGTGAAAGAAAGCCCAAAGAAAGCCCAAAGAAAGGGGAAAGAAAGCCCAAAGAAAGCCCAAAGAAAGGGGAATGAAAACCCAAAGAAAGCCCAAAGAAAGGGGAAAGAAAGCCAAAGAGAGCCCAAAGAAAGCCCAAGGAAAGGAGAAAAAAAGCCCAAAGAAAGGGAAAAGAAAGGGGAAAGAAAGGCCAAAGAAAGGGGAAAGAAAAGGGAAAGAAAGCCCAAAGAAAGCCCAAAGAAAGCACAAAGAAAGGGGAAAGAAAGCCCAAAGAAAGGGGAAAGAAAACCCAAAGAAAGGGGAAAGAAAGCCCAAAGAAAGGGGAAAAAAAGCCCAAAGAAAATCCAAAGAAAGTGGAAAGAAAGCTCAAAGAAAGGGGAAAGAAATCCCAAAGAAAGCCCAAAGAAAGGGGGAAGAAAGCCCAAAGAAAGGGGAAAGAAAACCCAAGGAAATGGGAAAGAAAGCCCAAAGAAAGCCCAGAGAAAGCCCAAGGAAAGGGGAAAGAAAGCCCAAAGAAAGCCCAAAGAAAGCCCAATGAAAGCGGAAAGAAAGCCCAAAGAAAGGGGAATGAAATCCCAAAGAAAGGGGAAAGAAAGCCCAAAGAAATGGGAAAGAAAGCCAAAGAAAGGGGAAAGAAAGCCCAAAGAAAGCCCAAAGAAAGGGGAAAGAAAGCCCAAATAAAGGGAAAGAAAGCCCTAAGAAAGGGGAAAGAAAGCCCAAAGAAAGCCCAAAGAAAGCCCAAATTAAGGGGAAAGAAAGCCCAAAGAAAGCCCAAGAAAGGGGAAAGAAAGCCCAAAGAAATGGGAAAGAAAGCCCAAATAAAGGGGAAAGAAAGCCCCAAGAAAGGAGAAAGAAAGCCCAAAGAAAGCCCAAAGAAAGGGGAAAGTAAGCCCAAAGAAAGGGGAAAGAAAGCCCAAAGAAAGCCCAAAGAAAGGGGAAAGAATGGGGAAAGAAAAGGGAAAGAAAGGGGAAAGAAAGGGGAAAGAAAGCCCAAAGAAAGGGGAAAGAAAGCCCAAAGAAAGGGGAAAGAAAGCCCAAAGAAAGGGGAAGGAAAGCTCAAAAAAAGCCCAAAGAAAGGGGAAAGAAAGCCCAAAGAAATGGGAAAGAAAGCCCAAAGAAAGGCGAAAGAAAGCCCAAACAAAAGGGAAAGAAAGCCCAAAGAAAGGGGAAAGAAAGCCCAAAGAAAGTCCAAAGAAAGGGGAAAGAAAGCCCAAAGAAAGCCCAAAGAAAGGGGAAAGAAACCCCAAAGAAAGCCCAAAGAAAGGGGAAAGAAATCCCAAAGAAAGCCAAAAGAAAGGGTAAAGAAAGCCCAAAGAAAGTGGAAAGAAAGCCCAAAGAAAGGGAAAGAAATCCCAAAGAAATTGGAAAGAAAGCTCAAGGAAAGGGGAAAGAAAGCCCAAAGAAAGGGGAAAGAAAGCCCAAAGAAAGGGAAAAGAAAGCCCAAAGAAAGGGGAAAGAAAGCCCAAAGAAAGCCCAAAGAAAGGGCAAACAAAGCCCAAAGAAAGGGGAAAGAAAGCCCAAAGAAAGGGGAAAGAAAGCCCAAAGAAAGGGGAAAGAAAGCCCAAAGAAAGCCCAAAGAAAGCCCAAAGAAAGCCCAAAGAAAGGGGAAAGAAAGCCCAAAGAAATGGGAAAGTAAGCCCAAAGAAAGCCCAAAGAAAGCCCAAAGAAAGCCCAAAGAAAGGGGAAAGAAAGCCCAAAGAAAGGGGAAAGAAAGCCCAAAGAAATGGGAAAGAAAGCCCAAAGAAAGGGAAAGAAAGCCCAAAGAAAGGGGAAATAAAGCCCAAAGAAAGGAGAAAGAAAGCCCAAAGAAAGGGAAAAGAAAGGGGAAAGAAAGCCCAAAGAAAGGGGAAAGAAAGCCCAAAGAAAGGGGAAAGTAAGCCCAAAGAAAGGGGAAAGAAAGCCCAAAGAAAGCCCAAAGAAAGGGGAAAGAATGGGGAAAGAAAAGGGAAAGAAAGGGGAAAGAAAGGGGAAAGAAAGCCCAAAGAAAGGGGAAAGAAAGCCCAAAGAAAGGGGAAAGAAAGCCCAAAGAAAGGGGAAGGAAAGCTCAAAAAAAGCCCAAAGAAAGGGGAAAGAAAGCCCAAAGAAATGGGAAAGAAAGCCCAAAGAAAGGCGAAAGAAAGCCCAAACAAAAGGGAAAGAAAGCCCAAAGAAAGGGGAAAGAAAGCCCAAAGAAAGTCCAAAGAAAGGGGAAAGAAAGCCCAAAGAAATGGGAAAGAAAGCCCAAAGAAAGCTCAAAGAAATGGGAAAGAAGGCACAAAGAAAGGTGAAAGAAAGCCCAAAGAAAGGGGAAAGAAAGCCCAAAGAAAGCCCAAAGAAAGGGGAAAGAAAGCCCAAAGAAAGGGGAAAGAAATCCCAAAGAAAGGGGAAAGAAAGCTCAAGGAAAGGGGAAAGAAAGCCCAAAGAAAGGGGAAAGAAAGCCCAAAGAAAGCCCAAAGAAAGGGGAAAGAAACCCCAAAGAAAGCCCAAAGAAGGGGAAAGAAATCCCAAAGAAAGCCAAAAGAAAGGGTAAAGAAAGCCCAAAGAAAGTGGAAAGAAAGCCCAAAGAAAGGGGAAAGAAATCCCAAAGAAATTCGAAAGAAAGCTCAAGGAAAGGAGAAAGAAAGCCCAAAGAAAGGGGAAAGAAAGCCCAAAGAAAGGGAAAAGAAAGCCCAAAGAAAGGGGAAAGAAAGCCCAAAGAAAGCCCAAAGAAAGGGCAAACAAAGCCCAAAGAAAGGGAAAGAAAGCCCAAAGAAAGGGGAAAGAAAGCCCAAAGAAAGGGGAAAGAAAGCCCAAAGAAAGCCCAAAGAAAGCCCAAAGAAAGCCCAAAGAAAGGGGAAAGAAAGCCCAAAGAAATGGGAAAGTAAGCCCAAAGAAAGCCCAAAGAAAGCCCAAAGAAAGCCCAAAGAAAGGGGAAAGAAAGCCCAAAGAAAGGGGAAAGAAAGCCCAAAGAAATGGGAAAGAAAGCCCAAAGAAAGGGGAAAGAAAGCCCAAAGAAAGGGAAATAAAGCCCAAAGAAAGGAGAAAGAAAGCCCAAAGAAAGGAAAAGAAAGGGGAAAGAAAGCCCAAAGAAAGGGGAAAGAAAGCCCAAAGAAAGGGGAAAGAAAGCCCAAAGAAAGCCCAAAGAAAGCCCAAAGAAAGGGGAAAGAAAGCCCAAAGAAAGCCCAAAGAAAGGGCAAACAAAGCCCAAAGAAAGGGGAAAGAAAGCCCAAAGAAAGGGAAAGAAAGCCCAAAGAAAGGGGAAAGAAAGCCCAAAGAAAGGGGAAAGAAAGCCAAAGAAAGCCCAAAGAAAGCCCAAAGAAAGGGGAAAGAAAGCCCAAAGAAAGGGGAAAGAAAGCCAAAGAAAGCCCAAAGAAAGGGGAAAGAAAGCCCAAAGAAATGGGAAAGAAAGCCCAAAGAAAGGGGAAAGAAAGCCCAAAGAAAGCCCAAAGAAAGGAGAGAGAAAGCCCAAAGAAAGTGGAAAGAAAGCCCAAATAAAACCCAAAGAAATGGGAAAGAAAGGGGAAAGAACGGGGAAAGAAAGCCCAAAGAAAGGGGAAAGAAAGCCCAAAGAAAGGGGAAAGAAAGCCAAAGAAAGCCCAAAGAAAGGGGAAAGAAAGCCCAAAGAAAGAGGAAAGAAAGGCCAAAGAAAGGGGAAAGAAAGCCCAAAGAAAGGGGAAAGAAAGCACAAAGAAAGGGGAAAGAAAGCCCAAAGAAAGGGAAGGAAAGCCCAAAGAAAGGGGAAAGAAAGCCCAAAGAAAGGGGAAAGAAAGACCAAAGAAAGGGGAAAGAAAGCCCAAAGAAAAGGGAAAGAAAGCCCAAAGAAAGGGGAAAGAAAGCCCAAAGAAAGCCCAAAGAAAGTCCAAAGAAAGCCCAAAGAAAGGGGAAAAAAAGCCCAAAGAAAGGGGAAAGAAAGACCAAAGAAAGTCCAAAGAAAGGGGAAAGAAAGCCCGAAGAAAGCCCAAAGAAAGGGGAAAGAAGGCACAAAGAAAGGGGAAAGAAAGCCCAAAGAAAGGGGAAAGAAAGCCCAAAGAAAGCCCAAAGGAAGGGGAAAGAAAGCCCAAAGAAAGCCCAAAGAAAGCCCAAAGAAAGGGGAAAGAAAGCCCAAAGAAAAGGGAGAGAAAGCCCAAAGAAAGGGGAAAGAAAGGGGAAAGAAAGCCCATAGATGGGAAAGAAAGGTGAAAGAAAGCCCAAAGAAAGCCCAAAGAAAGTGGAAAGAAAGCCCAAAGAAAGCCCAAAGAAAGGGGAATGAAAACCCAAAGAAAGCCCAAAGAAAGGGGAAAGAAAGCCAAAGAGAGCCCAAAGAAAGCCCAAGGAAAGGGGAAAAAAAGCCCAAAGAAAGGGGAAAGAAAGGGGAAAGAAAGGCCAAAGAAAGGGGAAAGAAAAGGGAAAGAAAGCCCAAAGAAAGCCCAAAGAAAGCACAAAGAAAGGGGAAAGAAAGCCCAAAGAAAGGGGAAAGAAAACCCAAAGAAAGGGGAAAGAAAGCCCAAAGAAATGGGAAAAAAAGCCCAAAGAAAATCCAAAGAAAGTGGAAAGAAAGCTCAAAGAAAGGGGAAAGAAATCCCAAAGAAAGCCCAAAGAAAGGGGGAAGAAAGCCCAAAGAAAGGGGAAAGAAAACCCAAGGAAATGGGAAAGAAAGCCCAAAGAAAGCCCAGAGAAACACCAAGGAAAGGGGAAAGAAAGCCCAAAGAAAGCCCAAAGAAAGCCCAATGAAAGCGGAAAGAAAGCCCAAAGAAAGGGGAATGAAATCCCAAAGAAAGGGGAAAGAAAGCCCAAAGAAAGGGGAAAGAAAGCCCAAAGAAAGGGGAAAGAAAGCCCAAAGAAAGCCCAAAGAAAGGGGAAAGAAAGCCCAAATAAAGGGGAAAGAAAGCCCTAAGAAAGGGGAAAGAAAGCCCAAAGAAAGCCCAAAGAAAGCCCAAATTAAGGGGAAAGAAAGCCCAAAGAAAGCCAAAAGAAAGGGGAAAGAAAGCCCAAAGAAAGCCCAAAGAAAGGGGAAAGAAAGCCCAAAGAAAAGGGAGAGAAAGCCCAAAGAAAGGGGAAAGAAAGCCGAAAGAAAGCCAAAGAAAGCCCAAAGAAAGGCGAAAGAAAGCACAAAGAAAGCCCAAAGAAAGCCCAAAGAAAGGGGAAAGAAAGCCCAAAGAAAGGGGAAAGAAAGCCCAAAGAAAGGGGAGAGAAATCCCAAAGACAGCCCAAAGAAAGCCGAAAGAGAGCCCAAAGAAAGGGGAAAAAAAAGCCCAAAGAAAGCCCAAAGAATGGGGAAAGAAAGCCCAAAGAAAGGGGAAAGCAAGCCCAAAGAAAGGGGAAAGAAAGGGAAAGAAAGGGGAAAGAAAGGGGAAAGAAAGGCCAAAGACATGGGGAAAGAAAAGGGAAAGAAAGCCCAAAGAAAGGGGAAAGAAAGGGGAAAGAAACCCCAAAGAAAGCCCAAAGAAAGGGGAAAGAAAGCCCAAAGAAAGCCCAAAGAAAGGGGAAATAAATCCCAAAGAAAGCCAAAGGAAAGGGGAAAGAAAGCCCAAAGAAAGGGAAAGAAAGCCCAAAGAAAGGGGAAAGAAAGCCCAAAGAAAGGGGAAAGAGAGCCCAAAGAAAGGGGAAAAGAAAGGGGAAAAAAGCCCAAAGAAAGGGGAAAGAAAGCCCAAAGAAAGCCCAAAGTAAGGGGAAAGAAAGCCCAAATAAAGGGGAAAGAAAGCCCAAAGAAAGGGGAAAGAAAGCCCAAAGAAAGCCCAAAGAAAGCCCAAAGGAAGGGGAAAGAAAGCCCGAAGAAAGGGGAAAGAAAGCCCAAAGAAAGGGGAAAGAAAGCCCAAAGAAAGCCCAAAGTAAGGGGAAAGAAAGCCCAAAGAAAGCCCAAAGAAAGCCCAAAGAAAGGGGAAAGAAAGCCCAAAGAAAGCCCAAAGAAAGGGCAAACAAAGCCCAAAGAAAGGGAAAGAAAGCCCAAAGAAAGGGGAAAGAAAGCCCAAAGAAAGGGGAAAGAAAGCCCAAAGAAAGGGGAAAGAAAGCCCAAAGAAAGCCCAAAGAAAGCCCAAAGAAAGGGGAAAGAAAGCCCAAAGAAAGGGGAAAGAAAGCCCAAAGAAAGCCCAAAGAAAGGGGAAAGAAAGCCCAAAGAAATGGGAAAGAAAGCCCAAAGAAAGGGGAAAGAAAGCCCAAAGAAAGCCCAAAGAAAGGAGAGAGAAAGCCCAAAGAAAGTGGAAAGAAAGCCCAAATAAAACCCAAAGAATGGGAAAGAAAGGGAAAGAACGGGGAAAGAAAGCCCAAAGAAAGGGGAAAGAAAGCCCAAAGAAAGGGGAAAGAAAGCCCAAAGAAAGCCCAAAGAAAGGGGAAAGAAAGCCCAAAGAAAGGGAAAGAAAGGCCAAAGAAAGGGGAAAGAAAGCCCAAAGAAAGGGGAAAGAAAGCACAAAGAAAGGGGAAAGAAAGCCCAAAGAAAGGGGAAGGAAAGCCCAAAGAAAGGGGAAAGAAAGCCCAAAGAAAGGGGAAAGAAAGACCAAAGAAAGGGGAAAGAAAGCCCAAGAAAAGGGAAAGAAAGCCCAAAGAAAGGGGAAAGAAAGCCCAAAGAAAACCCAAAGAAAGTCCAAAGAAAGCCCAAAGAAAGGGGAAAAAAAGCCCAAAGAAAGGGGAAAGAAAGACCAAAGAAAGTCCAAAGAAAGGGAAAGAAAGCCCGAAGAAAGCCCAAAGAAAGGGGAAAGAAGCACAAAGAAAGGGGAAAGAAAGCCCAAAGAAAGGGGAAAGAAAGCCCAAAGAAAGCCCAAAGGAAGGGGAAAGAAAGCCAAAGAAAGCCCAAAGAAAGCCCAAAGAAAGGGGAAAGAAAGCCCAAAGAAAAGGGAGAGAAAGCCCAAAGAAAGGGGAAAGAAAGCCGAAAGAAAGCCCAAAGAAAGCCCAAAGAATGCGAAAGAAAGCACAAAGAAACCCAAAGAAAGCCCAAAGAAAGGGGAAAGAAATCCCAAAGAAAGGGGAAAGAAATCCCAAAGAAAGGGAAAGAAAGCCCAAAGAAAGGGGAAAGAAAGCCCAAAGAAAGGGGAGAGAAATCCCAAGGACAGCCCAAAGAAAGCCGAAAGAGAGCCCAAAGAAAGGGGAAAAAAAGCCCAAGGAAAGCCCAAAGAAAGGGGAAAGAAAGCCCAAAGAAAGGGGAAAGAAAGCCCAACGAAAGCCCAAAGAAAGCCCAAAGAAAGTGGAAAGAAAGGAGAAAGAAAGCCCAAAGAAAGGGGAAAGAAAGGGAAAGAAAGCCCATAGATGGGAAAGAAAGGTGAAAGAAAGCCCAAAGAAAGCCCAAAGAAAGTGGAAAGAAAGCCCAAAGAAAGCCCAAAGAAAGGGGAATGAAAACCCAAAGAAAGCCCAAAGAAAGGGGAAAGAAAGCCAAAGAGAGCCCAAAGAAAGCCCAAGGAAAGGGAAAAAAAGCCCAAAGAAAGGGGAAAGAAAGGGGAAAGAAAGGCCAAAGAAAGGGGAAAGAAAAGGGAAAGAAAGCCCAAAGAAAGCCCAAAGAAAGCACAAAGAAAGGGGAAAGAAAGCCAAAGAAAGGGGAAAAAAAGCCCAAAGAAAATCCAAAGAAAGTGGAAAGAAAGCTCAAAGAAAGGGGAAAGAAATCCCAAAGAAAGCCCAAAGAAAGGGGGAAGAAAGCCCAAAGAAAGGGGAAAGAAAACCCAAGGAAATGGGAAAGAAAGCCCAAAGAAAGCCCAGAGAAACACCAAGGAAAGGGGAAAGAAAGCCCAAAGAAAGCCCAAAGAAAGCCCAATGAAAGCGGAAAGAAAGCCCAAAGAAAGGGGAATGAAATCCCAAAGAAAGGGGAAAGAAAGCCCAAAGAAAGGGAAAGAAAGCCCAAAGAAAGGGGAAAGAAAGCCCAAAGAAAGCCCAAAGAAAGGGGAAAGAAAGCCCAAATAAAGGGGAAAGAAAGCCCTAAGAAAGGGGAAAGAAAGCCCAAAGAAAGCCCAAAGAAAGCCCAAATTAAGGGGAAAGAAAGCCCAAAGAAAGCCAAAAGAAAGGGGAAATAAATCCCAAAGAAAGCCAAAGGAAAGGGGAAAGAAAGCCCAAAGAAAGGGAAAAGAAAGCCCAAAGAAAGGGGAAAGAAAGCCCAAAGAAAGGGGAAAGAGAGCCCAAAGAAAGGGGAAAGAAAGGGGAAAAAAGCCCAAAGAAAGGGGAAAGAAAGCCCAAAGAAAGCCCAAAGTAAGGGAAAGAAAGCCAAATAAAGGGGAAAGAAAGCCCAAAGAAAGGGGAAAGAAAGCCCAAAGAAAGCCCAAAGAAAGCCCAAAGGAAGGGGAAAGAAAGCCCGAAGAAAGGGGAAAGAAAGCCCAAAGAAAGGGGAAAGAAAGCCCAAAGAAAAGGGAGAGAAAGCCCAAAGAAACGGGAAAGAAAGCCGAAAGAAAGCCCAAAGAAAGCCCAAAGAAAGGCGAAAGAAAGTACAAAGAAATCCCAAAGAAAGCCCAAAGAAAGCGGAAAGAAAGCCCAAAGAATGGGGAAAGAAATCCCAAAGAAAGGGGAAAGAAAGCCCAAAGAAAGGGGAAAGAAAGCCCAAAGAAAGGGGAAAGAAAGCCCAAAGACAGCCAAAGAAAGCCCAAAGAGAGCCCAAAGAAAGGGGAAAAAAAGCCCAAAGAAAGCCCAAAGAAAGGGGAAAGAAAGCCCAAAGAAAGGGGAAAGAAAGCCCAAAGAAAGTCCAAGAAAGGAGAAAGAAAGCCCAAAGAAAGGGGAAAGAAAGGGGAAAGAAAGTCCAAAGAAAGCCCAAAGAAAGCCCAAAGAAAGGGGAAAGAAAGCCCAAAGAACGGGAAAGAAAGCCCAAAGAAAGCCCAAAGAAAGCCCAAAGAAAGGGGAAAGAAAGCCCAAAGAAAGGGGAAAGAAAGGGGAAAGAAAGGGAAAGAAAGCCCAAAGAAAGGGCAAAGAAAGCCCAAAGAAAGAAGAAAGAAAGCCCAAGAAAGGGGAAAGAAAGGCCAAGGAAGCCCAAAGAAAGGGGAAAGAAAGCCCAAAGAAAGCCCAAAAAAAGGGGAAAGAAAGCCCAAAGAAAGGGGAAAGAAAGGGGAAAGAAAGGGGAAAGAAAGCCCAAAGAAAGCCCAAAGAAAGCCCAAAGAAAGGGCAAAGAAAGCCCAAAGAAAGGGGAAAGAAAGCCCAAAGAAAGAGGAAAGAAAGCCCAAAGAAAGGGAAAGAAAGCCCAAAGAAAGCCAAAGAAAGGGGAAAGAAAGCCCAAGGAAATGGGAAAGAAAGCCCAAAGAAAGGGGAAAGAAAGCCCAAAGAAAGGAGAGAGAAAGCCCAAAGAAAGCCCAAAGAAAGGGGAAAGTAAGCTCAAAGAAAGGGGAAAGAAAGCCCAAAGAAAGCCCATGAAAGGGGAAAGAAAGGGGAAAGAAAGGGGAAAGAAAGGGGAAAGAAAGCCCAAAGAAAGGGGAAAGAAAGCCCAAAGAAAGGGGAAGGAAAGCTCAAAAAAAGCCCAAAGAAAGGGGAAAGAATGCCCAAAGAAAGGGGAAAGAAAGCCCAAAGAAAGGCGAAAGAAAGCCCAAAGAAAGGGGAAGGAAAGCTCAAAAAAAGCCCAAAGAAAGGGGAAAGAATGCCCAAAGAAAGGGGAAAGAAAGCCCAAAGAAAGGCGAAAGAAAGCCCAAAGAAAAGGGAAAGACAGCCCAAAGAAAGGGGAAAGAAAGCCCAAAGAAAGTCCAA
>NW_027043121.1:0-52142 GCF_036013475.1 Columba livia
CTTTGGGCTTTATTTCCCCTTTCTTTGGGCTTTCTTTCCCCTTTCTTTGGGCTTTCTTTCCCCTTTCTTTGGGCTGTCATTCCCCTTTCTTTGGGCTTTCTTTCCCCTTTCTTTGGGCTTTCTTTGGGCTTTCTTTCCCCTTTCTTTGGGATTTCTTTGGGCTTTCTTTGGGCTTTCTTTCCCCTTTCTTTCCCCTTTCTTTCCCCTTTCTTTGGGCTTTCTTTCCCCTTTCTTTCCCATTTCTTTGGGCTTTGTTTCCCCTTTCTTTGGGCTTTCTTTCCCCTTTCTTTGGGCTTTCTTTGGGCTTTCTTTCCCATTTCTTTGGGCTGTCTTTGGGCTTTCTTTCCCCTTTCATTGGGCTTTCTTTCCCCTTTCTTTGGGCTTTCTTTGGGCTTTCTTTCCACTTTCTTTGGGCTTTGTTTCCCCTTTCTTTGGGCTTTCTTTCCCCTTTCTTTGGGCTTTCTTTGGGCTTTCTTTGGGCTTTCTTTCCGCTTTCTTTGGGCTTTCTTTGGGTATTCTTTCCCCTTTCTTTGGGCTTTCTTTCCCCTTTCTTTGGGCTTTCTTTCCCCTTTGTTTGGGCTTTCTTTGGGCTTTCTTTCCCCTTTCTTTTGGCTTTCTTTGGGCTTTCTTTCCCCTTTCTTTGGGCTGTCTTTCCCCTTTCTTTGGGCTTTCTTTCCCCTTTCTTTGGGCTTTCTTTCCCCTTTCTTTGGGCTTTCTTTCCCCTTTCTTTGGTATTTCTTTGCACTTTCTTTCCCCTTTCTTTGGGCTTTCTTTGGGCTTTCTTTCCCCTTTCTTTGGGCTTTCTTTCCCCTTTCTGTGGGCTTTCTTTGCGCTTTCTTTCCCCTTTCTTTGGGCTTTCTTTGGGCTTTCTTTCCCCTTTCTTTCCCCTTTCTTTGGGCTTTCTTTGGTCTTTCTTCCCCCTTTCTTTGGGTTTTCTTTCCCCTTTCTTTGGGCTTTCGTTCCCCTTTCTTTGGGCTTTCTTTCCCCTTTCTTTGGGCTTTCTTTCCCCTTTCTTTGGGGTTTCTTTGGGCTTTCTTTCCCCTTTCTTTGGGCTTTCCTTGGGCTTTCTTTGGGCTTTCTTTCCCCTTTCTTTCCACTATCTTTGGGCTTTCTTTCCCCTTTGATTGGGCTTTCTTTGGGCTTTCTTTGGGCTTTCTTTGGGCTTTCTTCGGGATTTCTTTCCCATTTGTTTGGGCTTTCTTTGGGCTTTCTTTGGGCTTTCTTTGGGCTTTCTTCGGGCTTTCTTTCCTCTTTCTTTGGGCTTTCTTTCCCCTTTCTTTGGGCTTTCTTTCCCCTTTCTTTGTTCTGTCTTTCCCCTTTCTTTGGGTATTCTTTCCCCTTTCTTTGGGCTTTCTTTCCCTTTTCTTTGGGCTTTCTTTGGGCTTTCCTTGGGCTTTCTTTGGGCTTTCTTTCCCCTTTCTTTGGGCTTTCTTTCCCCTTTCTTTGGGCTTTCTTTGGGCTTTCTTTCCCCTTTCTTTGGGCTTTCTTTCCCCTTTCTTTGGGCTTTCTTTCCCCTTTCTTTGGGCTTTCTTTCCCCTTTGTTTGGGCTTTCTTTGGGCTTTCTTTCCCCTTTCTTTGGGCTGTCTTTCCCCTTTCTTTGGGCTTTCTTTCCCCTTTCTTTGGGCTTTCTTTCCCCTTTCTTTGGGCTTTCTTTCCCCTTTCTTTGGTATTTCTTTGGACTTTCTTTCCCCTTTCTTTGGGCTTTCTTTGGGCTTTCTTTCCCCTTTCTTTGGGCTTTCTTTCCCCTTTCTTTCCCCTTTCTTTGGGCTTTCTTTGGGCTTTCTTTCCCCTTTCTTTGGGCTGTCTTTGGGCTTTCTTTCCCCTTTCATTAGGCTTTCATTCCCCTTTCTTTGGGCTTTCTTTGGGCTTTCTTTCCACTTTCTTTGGCCTTTGTTTCCCCTTTCTTTGGGCTTTCTTTCCCCTTTCTTTGGGCTTTCTTTGGGCTTTCTATGGGCTTTCTTTCCGCTTTCTTTGGGCTTTCTTTGGGTATTCTTTCCCCTTTCTTTGGGCTTTCTTTCCCCTTTCTTTGGGCTTTCTTTCCCCTTTCTTTGGGCTTTCTTTCCCCTTTGTTTGGGCTTTCTTTGGGCTTTCTTTCCCCTTTCTTTTGGCTTTCTTTGGGCTTTCTTTCCCCTTTCTTTGGGCTGTCTTTCCCCTTTCTTTGGGCTTTCTTTCCCCTTTCTTTGGGCTTTCTTTCCCCTTTCTTTGGGCTTTCTTTCCCCTTTCTTTGGTATTTTTTTGCACTTTCTTTCCCCTTTCTTTGGGCTTTCTTTGGGCTTTCTTTCCCCTTTCTTTGGGCTTTCTTTCCCCTTTCTGTGGGCTTTCTTTGCGCTTTCTTTCCCCTTTCTTTGGGCTTTCTTTGGGCTTTCTTTTCCTTTTCTTTGGGTTCTCTTTCCCCTTTCTTTGGGCTTTCTTTCCCCTTTCTTTGGGCTTTCTTTCCCCTTTCTTTGGGCTTTCTTTCCCCTTTCTTTAGGCTTTCTTTCCCCTTTCTTTGGGCTTTCTTTCCCCTTTCTTTGGGGTTTCTTTGGGCTTTCTTTCCCCTTTCTTTGGGCTTTCCTTGGGCTTTCTTTGGGCTTTCTTTCCCCTTTCTTTCCACTTTCTTTGGGCTTTCTTTCCCATTTCTTTGTTCTGTCTTTCCCCTTTCTTTGGGTATTCTTTCCCCTTTCTTTGGGCTTTCTTTCCCTTTTCTTTGGGCTTTCTTTGGGCTTTCTTTGGGCTTTCTCTGGGCTTTCTTTCCCCTTTCTTTGCGCTTTCTTTCCCCTTTGTTTGGGATTTCTTTGGGCTTTCTTTCCCCTTTCTTTGGGCTTTCTTTCCCCTTTCTTTGGGCTTTCTTTCCCCTTTCTTTGGGCTTTCTTTCCCCTTTGTTTGGGCTTTCTTTGGGCTTTCTTTCCCCTTTCTTTGGGCTGTCTTTCCCCTTTCTTTGGGCTTTCTTTCCCCTTTCTTTGGGCTTTCTTTCCCCTTTCTTTGTTCTGTCTTTCCCCTTTCTTTGGGTATTCTTTCCCCTTTCTTTGGGCTTTCTTTCCCTTTTCTTTGGGCTTTCTTTGGGCTTTCTTTGGGCTTTCTCTGGGCTTTCTTTCCCCTTTCTTTGGGCTTTCTTTCCCCTTTGTTTGGGCTTTCTTTGGGCTTTCTTTCCCCTTTCTTTGGGCTTTCTTTCCCCTTTCTTTGGGCTTTCTTTCCCCTTTGTTTGGGCTTTCTTTGGGCTTTCTTTCCCCTTTCTTTGGGCTGTCTTTCCCCTTTCTTTGGGCTTTCTTTCCCCTTTCTTTGGGCTTTCTTTCCCCTTTCTTTGGGCTTTCTTTCCCCTTTCTTTGGTATTTCTTTGCACTTTCTTTCCCCTTTCTTTGGGCTTTCTTTGGGCTTTCTTTCCCCTTTCTTTGGGCTTTCTTTCCCCTTTCTTTCCCCTTTCTTTGGCTTTCTTTGGGCTTTCTTTCCCCTTTCTTTGGGCTGTCTTTGGGCTTTCTTTCCCCTTTCATTGCGCTTTCTTTCCCCTTTCTTTGGGCTTTCTTTGGGCTTTCTTTCCACTTTCTTTGGGCTTTGTTTCCCCTTTCTTTGGGCTTTCTTTCCCCTTTCTTTGGGCTTTCTTTGGGCTTTCTTTGGGCTTTCTTTGGGCTTTCTTTCCGCTTTCTTTGGGCTTTCTTTGGATATTCTTTCCCCTTTCTTTGGGCTTTCTTTCCCCTTTCTTTGGGCTTTCTTTCCCCTTTCTTTGGGCTGTCTTTCCCCTTTCTTTGGGCTGTCTTTCCCCTTTCTTTGGGCTTTCCTTGGGCTTTCTTTGGGCTTTCTTTCCCCTTTCTTTCCATTATCTTTGGGCTTTCTTTCCCCTTTGATTGGGCTTTCTTTGGGCTTTCTTTGGGCTTTCTTTGGGCTTTCTTCGGGATTTCTTTCCCATTTGTTTGGGCTTTCTTTGGGCTTTCTTTGGGCTTTCTTTGGGCTTTCTTCGGGCTTTCTTTCCTCTTTCTTTGGGCTTTCTTTCCCCTTTCTTTGTTCTGTCTTTCCCCTTTCTTTGAGTATTCTTTCCCCTTTCTTTGGGCTTTCTTTCCCTTTTCTTTGGGCTTTCTTTGGGCTTTCCTTGGGCTTTCTTTGGGCTTTCTTTCCCCTTTCTTTGGGCTTTCTTTCCCCTTTGTTTGGGCTTTCTTTGGGCTTTCTTTCCCCTTTCTTTGGGCTTTCTTTCCCCTTTCTTTGGGCTTTCTTTCCCCTTTCTTTGGGCTTTCTTTCCCCTTTGTTTGGGCTTTCTTTGGGCTTTCTTTCCCCTTTCTTTGGGCTGTCTTTCCCCTTTCTTTGGGCTTTCTTTCCCCTTTCTTTGGGCTTTCTTTCCCCTTTCTTTGGGCTTTCTTTCCCCTTTCTTTGGTATTTCTTTGGACTTTCTTTCCCCTTTCTTTGGGCTTTCTTTGGGCTTTCTTTCCCCTTTCTTTGGGCTTTCTTTCCCCTTTCTTTCCCCTTTCTTTGGGCTTTCTTTGGGCTTTCTTTCCCCTTTCTTTGGGCTGTCTTTGGGCTTTCTTTCCCCTTTCATTAGGCTTTCATTCCCCTTTCTTTGGGCTTTCTTTGGGCTTTCTTTCCACTTTCTTTGGCCTTTGTTTCCCCTTTCTTTGGGCTTTCTTTCCCCTTTCTTTGGGCTTTCTTTGGGCTTTCTTTGGGCTTTCTTTCCGCTTTCTTTGGGCTTTCTTTGGGTATTCTTTCCCCTTTCTTTGGGCTTTCTTTCCCCTTTCTTTGGGCTTTCTTTCCCCTTTCTTTGGGCTTTCTTTCCCCTTTCTTTGGGCTTTCTTTCCCCTTTGTTTGGGCTTTCTTTGGGCTTTCTTTCCCCTTTCTTTTGGCTTTCTTTGGGCTTTCTTTCCCCTTTCTTTGGGCTGTATTTCCCCTTTCTTTAGGCTTTCTTTAGGCTTTCTTTATGCTTTCTCTGGGCTTTCTTTCCGCTTTCTTTGGGCATTCTTTGGGCTTTCTTTCCCTTTTCTTTGGGCTTTCTTTCCCCTTTCTTTGGGCTTTCTTTGGGCTTTCTTTCCCCTTTCTTTGGGCTTTCTTTCCCCTTTCTTTGGGCTGTCTTTCCCCTTTCTTTGGGCTTTCTTTCCCCTTTCTTTGGGCTTTCTTTCCCCTTTCTTTGGGCTTTCTTTCCCCTTTCTTTGGTATTTCTTTGCGCTTTCTTTCCCCTTTCTTTGGGCTTTCTTTGGGCTTTCTTTCCCCTTTCTTTGAGCTTTCTTTCCTCTTTCTTTCCCCTTTCTTTGGGCTTTCTTTGGGCTTTATTTCCCATTTCTTTGGGCTGTCTTTGGGCTTTCTTTCCCCTTTCTTTGGGCTTTCTTTCCCCTTTCTTTGGACTTTCTTTGGGCTTTCTTTCCGCTTTCTTTGGGCTTTCTTTGGGCTTTCTTTTCCTTTTCTTTGGGTTCTCTTTCCCCTTTCTTTGGGCTTTCTTTCCCCTTTCTTTGGGCTTTCTTTCCACTTTCTTTGGGCTTTCTATCCCCTTTCTTTGGGCTTTCTTTCCCCTTTCTTTGGGCTTTCTTTGGGCTTTCTCTCACCTTTCTTTGGGCTTTCTTTCCCCTTTCTTTGGGCTTTTTTTCCCCTTTCTTTGTGCTTTGTTTTCCCTTTCTCTGGGCTTTCTTTCCCCTTTATTTGGGCTTTCTTTCCCCTTTCTTTGGGCTTTCTTTGGGCTTTCTTTGGGCTTTCTTTGGGCTTTCTTCGGGATTTCTTTCCCCTTTGTTTGGGCTTTCTTTGGGCTTTCTTTGGGCTTTCTTTGGGCTTTCTTCGGGCTTTCTTTCCTCTTTCTTTGGGCTTTCTTTCCCCTTTCTTTGGGCTTTCTTTCCCCTTTCTTTGGGCTGTCTTTCCCCTTTCTTTGGGTATTCTTTCCCCTTTCTTTGGTCTTTCTTTCCCTTTTCTTTGGGCTTTCTTTGGGCTTTCTTTGGGCTTTCTCTGGGCTTTCTTTCCCCTTTCTTTGGGCTTTCTTTCCCCTTTGTTTGGGCTTTCTTTGGGCTTTCTTTCCCCTTTCTTTGGGCTTTCTTTCCCCTTTCTTTGGGCTTTCTTACCCCTTTCTTTGGGCTTTCTTTGGGCTTTCTTTCCCCTTTCTTTTGGCTTTCTTTGGGCTTTCTTTCCCCTTTCTTTGGGCTGTCTTTCCCCTTTCTTTGGGCTTTCTTTCCCCTTTCTTTGGGCTTTCTTTCCCCTTTCTCTGGGCTTTCTTTCCCCTTTCTTTGGGCTTTCTTTCCCCTTTGTTTGGGCTGTCTTGGGCTTTCTTTCCCCTTTCTTTGGGCTTTCTTTCCCCTTTCTTTGGGCTTTCTTTCCCCTTTCTTTGGGCTTTCTTTCTCCTTTCTTTGGGCTTTCTTTCCCCTTTGTTTCGGCTTTCTTTGGGCTTTCTTTCCCCTTTCTTTTGACTTTCTTTGGGCTTTCTTTCCCCTTTCTTTGGGCTTTCTTTCCCATTTCTTTGGGCTTTCTTTCCCCTTTCTTTGGGCTTTCTTTTCCCTTTCTTTGGGCTCTCTTTCCCCTTTCTTTGGGCTTTCTTTGAGCTTTCTTTCCCATTTCTTTGGGCTTTCTTTCCCCTTTCTTTGGGCTTTCTTTCCCCTTTCTTTGGGCTTTCTTTCCCCTTTCTTTGGGCTGTCATTCCCCTTTCTTTGGGCTTTCTTTCCCCTTTCTTTGGGCTTTCTTTGGGCTTTCTTTCCCCTTTCTTTGGGATTTCTTTGGGCTTTCTTTGGGCTTTCTTTCCCCTTTCTTTCCCCTTTCTTTCCCCTTTCCTTTCCCTTTCTTTGGGCTTTCTTTCCCCTTTCTTTCCCATTTCTTTGGGCTTTGTTTCCCCTTTCTTTGGGCTTTCTTTCCCCTTTCTTTGGGCTTTCTTTGGGCTTTCTTTCCCCTTTCTTTGGGCTGTCTTTGGGCTTTCTCTCCCCTTTCATTGGGCTTTCTTTCCCCTTTCTTTGGGCTTTCTTTGGGCTTTCTTTCCACTTTCTTTGGGCTTTGTTTCCCCTTTCTTTGGGCTTTCTTTCCCCTTTCTTTGGGCTTTCTTTGGGCTTTCTTTGGGCTTTCTTTCCGCTTTCTTTGGGCTTTCTTTGGGTATTCTTTCCCCTTTCTTTGGGCTTTCTTTCCCCTTTCTTTGGGCTTTCTTTCCCCTTTCTTTGGGCTTTCTTTCCCCTTTCTTTGGGCTTTCTTTCCCTTTGTTTGGGCTTTCTTTGGGCTTTCTTTCCCCTTTCTTTTGGCTTTCTTTGGGCTTTCTTTCCCCTTTCTTTGGGCTGTCTTTCCCCTTTCTTTGGGCTTTCTTTCCCCTTTCTTTGGGCTTTCTTTCCCCTTTCTTTGGGCTTTCTTTCCCCTTTCTTTGGTATTTCTTTGCACTTTCTTTCCCCTTTCTTTGGGCTTTCTTTGGGCTTTCTTTCCCCTTTCTTTGGGCTTTCTTTCCCCTTTCTGTGGGCTTTCTTTGCGCTTTCTTTCCCCTTTCTTTGGGCTTTCTTTGGGCTTTCTTTCCCCTTTCTTTCCCCTTTCTTTGGGCTTTCTTTGGTCTTTCTTCCCCCTTTCTTTGGGCTTTCTTTCCCCTTTCTTTGGGCTTTCTTTCCCCTTTCTTTGGGCTTTCTTTCCCCTTTCTTTGGGGTTTCTTTGGGCTTTCTTTCCCCTTTCTTTGGGCTTTCCTTGGGCTTTCTTTGGGCTTTCTTTCCCCTTTCTTTCCACTTTCTTTGGGCTTTCTTTCCCCTTTGATTGGGCTTTCTTTGGGCTTTCTTTGGGCTTTCTTTGGGCTTTCTTCGGGATTTCTTTCCCATTTGTTTGGGCTTTCTTTGGGCTTTCTTTGGGCTTTCTTTGGGCTTTCTTCGGGCTTTCTTTCCTCTTTCTTTGGGCTTTCTTTCCCCTTTCTTTGGGCTTTCTTTCCCCTTTCTTTGTTCTGTCTTTCCCCTTTCTTTGGGTATTCTTTCCCCTTTCTTTGGGCATTCTTTCCCTTTTCTTTGGGCTTTCTTTGGGCTTTCCTTGGGCTTTCTTTGGGCTTTCTTTCCCCTTTCTTTGGGCTTTCTTTCCCCTTTGTTTGGGCTTTCTTTGGGCTTTCTTTCCCCTTTCTTTGGGCTTTCTTTCCCCTTTCTTTGGGCTTTCTTTCCCCTTTCTTTGGGCTTTCTTTCCCCTTTGTTTGGGCTTTCTTTGGGCTTTCTTTCCCCTTTCTTTGGGCTGTCTTTCCCCTTTCTTTGGGCTTTCTTTCCCCTTTCTTTGGGCTTTCTTTCCCCTTTCTTTGGGCTTTCTTTCCCCTTTCTTTGGTATTTCTTTGCACTTTCTTTCCCCTTTCTTTGGGCTTTCTTTGGGCTTTCTTTCCCCTTTCTTTGGGCTTTCTTTCCCCTTTCTTTCCCCTTTCTTTGGGCTTTCTTTCCCCTTTCTTTGGGCTGTCTTTGGGCTTTCTTTCCCCTTTCATTGGGCTTTCTTTCCACTTTCTTTGGGCTTTGTTTCCCCTTTCTTTGGGCTTTCTTTCCCCTTTCTTTGGGCTTTCTTTGGGCTTTCTTTGGGCTTTCTTTCCGCTTTCTTTGGGCTTTCTTTGGGTATTCTTTCCCCTTTCTTTGGGCTTTCTTTCCCCTTTCTTTGGGCTTTCTTTCCCCTTTCTTTGGGCTTTCTTTCCCCTTTCTTTGGGCTTTCTTTCCCCTTTGTTTGGGCTTTCTTTGGGCTTTCTTTCCCCTTTCTTTTGGCTTTCTTTGGGCTTTCTTTCCCCTTTCTTTGGGCTGTCTTTCCCCTTTCTTTAGGCTTTCTTTCCCCTTTCTTTGGGATTTCTTTCCCCTTTCTTTGGGCTTTCTTTCCCCTTTCTTTGGTATTTCTTTGCACTTTCTTTCCCCTTTCTTTGGGCTTTCTTTGGGCTTTCTTTCCCCTTTCTTTCCCCTTTCTTTGGGCTTTCTTTCCCCTTTCTGTGGGCTTTCTTTCCCCTTTCTTTCCCCTTTCTTTGGGCTTTCTTTGGGCTTTCTTTCCCCTTTCTTTCCCGTTTCTTTGGGCTTTCTTTGGCCTTTCTTCCCCCTTTCTTTGGGCTTTCTTTCCCCTTTCTTTGGGCTTTCTTTCCCCTTTCTTTGGGCTTTCTTTCCCCTTTCTTTGGGCTTTCTTTCCCCTTTCTTTGGGGTTTCTTTGGGCTTTCTTTCCCCTTTCTTTGGGCTTTCCTTGGGCTTTCTTTGGGCTTTCTTTCCCCTTTCTTTCCACTTTCTTTGGGCTTTCTTTCCCCTTTGATTGGGCTTTCTTTAGGCTTTCTTTGGGCTTTCTTTGGGCTTTCTTCGGGATTTCTTTCCCATTTCTTTGGGCTTTCTTTGGGCTTTATTTGGGCTTTCTTTGGGCTTTCTTCGGGCTTTCTTTCCTCTTTCTTTGGGCTTTCTTTCCCCTTTCTTTGGGCTTTCTTTCCCCTTTTCTTTGTTCTGTCTTTCCCCTTTCTTTGGGTATTCTTTCCCCTTTCTTTGGGCTTTCTTTCCCTTTTCTTTGGGCTTTCTTTGGGTTTTCTTTGGGCTTTCTCTGGGCTTTCTTTCCCGTTTCTTTGGGCTTTCTTTCCCCTTTGTTTGGTCTTTCTTTGGGCTTTCTTTCCCCTTTCTTTGGGCTTTCTTTCCCCTTTGTTTGGGCTTTCTTTGGGCTTTCTTTCCCCTTTCTTTGGGCTGTCTTTCCCCTTTCTTTGGGCTTTCTTTCCCCTTTCTTTGGGCTTTCTTTCCCCTTTCTTTGTTCTGTCTTTCCCCTTTCTTTGGGTATTCTTTCCCCTTTCTTTGGGCTTTCTTTCCCTTTTCTTTGGGCTTTCTTTGGGCTTTCTTTGGGCTTTCTCTGGGCTTTCTTTCCCCTTTCTTTGGGCTTTCTTTCCCCTTTGTTTGGGCTTTCTTTGGGCTTTCTTTCCCCTTTCTTTGGGCTTTCTTTCCCCTTTCTTTGGGCTTTCTTTCCCCTTTCTTTGGGCTTTCTTTCCCCTTTGTTTGGGCTTTCTTTGGGCTTTCTTTCCCCTTTCTTTGGGCTGTCTTTCCCCTTTCTTTGGGCTTTCTTTCCCCTTTCTTTGGGCTTTCTTTCCCCTTTCTTTGGGCTTTCTTTCCCCTTTCTTTGGTATTTCTTTGCACTTTCTTTCCCCTTTCTTTGGGCTTTCTTTGGGCTTTCTTTCCCCTTTCTTTGGGCTTTCTTTCCCCTTTCTTTCCCCTTTCTTTGGGCTTTCTTTGGGCTTTCTTTCCCCTTTCTTTGGGCTGTCTTTGGGCTTTCTTTCCCCTTTCATTGGGCTTTCTTTCCCCTTTCTTTGGGCTTTCTTTGGGCTTTCTTTCCACTTTCTTTGGGCTTTCTTTCCCCTTTCTTTGGGCTTTCTTTCCCCTTTCTTTGGGCTTTCTTTGGGCTTTCTTTCCGCTTTCTTTGGGCTTTCTTTGGGTATTCTTTCCCCTTTCTTTGGGCTTTCTTTCCCCTTTCTTTGGGCTTTCTTTCCCCTTTCTTTGGGCTTTCTTTCCCCTTTCTTTGGGCTTTCTTTCCCCTTTGTTTGGGCTTTCTTTGGGCTTTCTTTCCCCTTTCTTTCGTCTTTCTTTGGGCTTTCTTTCCCCTTTCTTTGGGCTGTCTTTCCCCTTTCTGTGGGCTTTCTTTCCCCTTTCTTTGGGCTTTCTTTCCCCTTTCTTTGGTATTTCTTTGCACTTTCTTTCCCCTTTCTTTGGGCTTTCTTTGGGCTTTCTTTCCCCTTTCTTTGGGCTTTCTTTCCCCTTTCTTTCCCCTTTCTTTGGGCTTTCTTTGGGCTTTCTTTCCCCTTTCTTTGGGCTGTCTTTGGGCTTTCTTTCCCCTTTCATTGGGCTTTCTTTCCCCTTTCTTTGGGCTTTCTTTGGGCTTTCTTTCCACTTTCTTTGGGCTTTGTTTCCCCTTTCTTTGGGCTTTCTTTCCCCTTTCTTTGGGCTTTCTTTGGGCTTTCTTTGGGCTTTCTTTCCGCTTTCTTTGGGCTTTCTTTGGGTATTCTTTCCCCTTTCTTTGGGCTTTCTTTCCCCTTTCTTTGGGCTTTCTTTCCCCTTTCTTTGGGCTTTCTTTCCCCTTTGTTTGGGCTTTCTTTGGGCTTTCTTTCCCCTTTCTTTCGTCTTTCTTTGGGCTTTCTTTCCCCTTTCTTTGGGCTGTCTTTCCCCTTTCTTTGGGCTTTCTTTCCCCTCTCTTTGGGCTTTCTTTCCCCTTTCTTTGGTATTTCTTTGCACTTTCTTTCCCCTTTCTTTGGGCTTTCTTTGGGCTTTCTTTCCCCTTTCTTTGGGCTTTCTTTCCCCTTTCTTTCCCCTTTCTTTGGGCTTTCTTTGGGCTTTCTTTCCCCTTTCTTTGGGCTGTCTTTGGGCTTTCTTTCCCCTTTCATTGGGCTTTCTTTCCCCTTTCTTTGGGCTTTCTTTGGGCTTTCTTTCCACTTTCTTTGGGCTTTGTTTCCCCTTTCTTTGGGCTTTCTTTCCCCTTTCTTTGGGCTTTCTTTCCCCTTTCTTTGGGCTTTCTTTCCCCTTTCTTTGGGCTTTCTTTGGGCTTTCTTTTCCTTTTCTTTGGGTTCTCTTTCCCCTTTCTTTGGGCTTTCTTTCCCCTTTCTTTGGGCTTTCTTTCCCCTTTCTTTGGGCTTTCTATCCCCTTTCTTTGGGCTTTCTTTCCCCTTTCTTTGGGCTTTCTTTGGGCTTTCTCTCACCTTTCTTTGGGCTTTCTTTCCCCTTTCTTTGGGCTTTTTTTCCCCTTTCTTTGGGCTTTGTATTCCCTTTCTCTGGGCTTTCTTTCCCCATTCTTTGGGCTTTCTTTCCCCTTTGATTGGGCTTTCTTTGGACTTTCTTTGGGCTTTCTTTGGGCTTTCTTCGGGATTTCTTTCCCCTTTGTTTGGGCTTTCTTTGGGCTTTCTTTGGGCTTTCTTTGGGCTTTCTTTCCCCTTTCTTTGGGCTTTCTTTCCCCTTTCTTTGGGCTTTCTTTCCCCTTTCTTTGGGCTTTCTTTCCCCTTTGTTTGGGCTTTCTTTGGGCTTTCTTTCCCCTTTCTTTTGGCTTTCTTTGGGCTTTCATTCCCCTTTCTTTGGGCTTTCTTTCCCTTTTCTTTGGGCTTTCTTTGGGCTTTCTTTGGCCTTTCTCTGAGCTTTCTTTCCCCTTTCTTTGGGCTTTCTTTCCCCTTTCTTTGGTCTTTCTTTCCCCTTTCTTTGGGCTTTCTTTTCCCTTTCTTTGGGCTCTCTTTCCCCTTTCTTTGGGCTTTCTTTGAGCTTTCTTTCCCCTTTCTTTGGGCTTTCTTTCCCCTTTCTTTGGGCTTTCTTTCCCCTTTCTTTGGGCTTTCTTTCCCCTTTCTTTGGGCTGTCATTCCCCTTTCTTTGGGCTTTCTTTCCCCTTTCTTTGGGCTTTCTTTGGGCTTTCTTTCCCCTTTCTTTGGGATTTCTTTGGGCTTTCTTTGGGCTTTTTTTCCCCTTTCTTTCCCCTTCCTTCCCCTTTCTTTGGGCTTTCTTTCCCCTTTCTTTCCCATTTCTTTGGGCTTTCTTTCCCCTTTCTTTGGGCTTTCTTTCCCCTTTCTTTGGGCTTTCTTTGGGCTTTCTTTCCCATTTCTTTGGGCTTTCTTTGGGCTTTCTTTGGGCTTTCTTTGGGCTTTCTTTCCCCTTTCTTTGGGCTTTCTTTCCCCTTTCTTTGGGCTTTCCTTGGGCTTTCTTTGGGCTTTCTTTGGGCTTTCTTTCCCCTTTCTGTGGGCTTTCTTTGGGCTTTTTTTGGGCTTTCTTTTGGCTTTCTTTCCCCTTTCTTTGGGCTGTCATTCCCCTTTCTTTGGGCTTTCTTTCCCCTTTATTTGGGCTTTCTTTCCCTTTTCTTTGGGCTTTCTTTGGGCTTTCTTTGGCCTTTCTCTGGGCTTTCTTTCCCCTTTCTTTGGGCTTTCTTTCCCCTTTCTTTGGGCTTTCTTTGAGATTTCTTTCCCCTTTCTTTGGGCTTTCTTTCCCCTTTCTTTGGGCTTTCTTTGGGCTTTCTTTCCCCTTTCTTTGGGCTTTCTTTCCCCTTTCTTTGGGCTTTCTTTCCCCTTTCTTTGGGCTTTCTTTCCCCTTTCTGTGGGCTTTCTTTGCGCTTTCTTTCCCCTTTCTTTGGGCTTTCTTTGGGCTTTCTTTCCCCTTTCTTTCCCCTTTCTTTGGGCTTTCTTTGCGCTTTCTTCCCCCTTTCTTTGGGCTTTCTTTCCCCTTTCTTTGGGCTTTCTTTCCCCTTTCTTTGGGCTTTCTTTCCCCTTTCATTGGGCTTTCTTTCCCCTTTCTTTGGGGTTTCTTTCCCCTTTCTTTGGGGTTTCTTTGGGCTTTCTTTCCCCTTTCTTTGGGATTTCCTTGGGGTTTCTTTGGGCTTTCTTTCCCCTTTCTTTCCACTTTCTTTGGGCTTTCTTTGGGCTTTCTTTGGGCTTTCTTTCCCCTTTCTTTGGGCTTTCTTTCCCCTTTCTTTGGGCTTTCTTTCCCCTTTCTTTGGGCTTTCTTTGGGCTTTCTTTCCACTTTCTTTGTGCTTTCTTTCCCCTTTCTTTCCCCTTTCTTTGGGCTTTCTTTCCCCTTTCTTTGGGCTTTCTTTCCCCTTTCTTTGGGGTTTCTTTGGGCTTTCTTTCCCCTTTCTTTGGGCTTTCCTTGGGCTTTCTTTGGGCTTTCTTTCCCCTTTCTTTCCACTTTCTTTGGGCTTTCTTTCCCCTTTGATTGGGCTTTCTTTGGGCTTTCTTTGGGCTTTCTTTGGGCTTTATTCGGGATTTCTTTCCCATTTGTTTGGGCTTTCATTGGGCTTTCTTTGGGCTTTCTTTGGGCTTTCTTCGGGCTTTCTTTCCTCTTTCTTTGGGCTTTCTTTCCCCTTTCTTTGGGCTTTCTTTCCCATTTCTTTGTTCTGTCTTTCCCCTTTCTTTGGGTATTCTTTCCCCTTTCTTTGGGCTTTCTTTCCCTTTTCTTTGGGCTTTCTTTGGGCTTTCTTTGGGCTTTCTCTGGGCTTTCTTTCCCCTTTCTTTGCGCTTTCTTTCCCCTTTGTTTGGGATTTCTTTGGGCTTTCTTTCCCCTTTCTTTGGGCTTTCTTTCCCCTTTCTTTGGGCTTTCTTTCCCCTTTCTTTGGGCTTTCTTTCCCCTTTGTTTGGGCTTTCTTTGGGCTTTCTTTCCCCTTTCTTTGGGCTGTCTTTCCCCTTTCTTTGGGCTTTCTTTCCCCTTTCTTTGGGCTTTCTTTCCCCTTTCTTTGTTCTGTCTTTCCCCTTTCTTTGGGTATTCTTTCCCCTTTCTTTGGGCTTTCTTTCCCTTTTCTTTGGGCTTTCTTTGGGCTTTCTTTGGGCTTTCTCTGGGCTTTCTTTCCCCTTTCTTTGGGCTTTCTTTCCCCTTTGTTTGGGCTTTCTTTGGGCTTTCTTTCCCCTTTCTTTGGGCTTTCTTTCCCCTTTGTTTGGGCTTTCTTTGGTCTTTCTTTGGGCTTTCTTTGTGCTTTTTTTCCCCTTTCTTTGGGCTTTCTTTCCCCTTTCTTTGGGCTTTCTTTCCCCTTTCTTTGGGCTTTCTTTCCCCTTTCTTTGGTATTTCTTTGCACTTTCTTTCCCCTTTCTTTGGGCTTTCTTTGGGCTTTCTTTCCCCTTTCTTTGGTATTTCTTTGCACTTTCTTTCCCCTTTCTTTGGGCTTTCTTTGGGCTTTCTTTCCCCTTTCTTTGGGCTGTCTTTGGGCTTTCTTTCCCCTTTCATTGGGCTTTCTTTCCCCTTTCTTTGGGCTTTCTTTGGGCTTTCTTTCCACTTTCTTTGGGCTTTGTTTCCTCTTTCTTTGGGCTTTCTTTCCCCTTTCTTTGGGCTTTCTTTGGGCTTTCTTTGGGCTTTCTTTCCGCTTTCTTTGGGCTTTCTTTGGGTATTCTTTCCCCTTTCTTTGGGCTTTCTTTCCCCTTTCTTTGGGCTTTCTTTCCCCTTTCTTTGGGCTTTCTTTCCCCTTTCTTTGGGCTTTCTTTCCCCTTTGTTTGGGCTTTCTTTGGGCTTTCTTTCCCCTTTCTTTTGGCTTTCTTTGGGCTTTCTTTCCCCTTTCTTTGGGCTGTTTTTCCCCTTTCTTTGGGCTTTCTTTCCCCTTTCTTTGGGCTTTCTTTCCCCTTTCTTTCCCCTTTCTTTGGGCTTTCTTTCCCCTTTCTTTGGTATTTCTTTGCACTTTCTTTCCCCTTTCTTTGGGCTTTCTTTGGGCTTTCTTTCCCCTTTCTTTGGGCTTTCTTTCCCCTTTCTTTCCCCTTTCTTTGGGCTTTCTTTGGGCTTTCTTTCCCCTTTCTTTGGGCTGTCTTTGGGCTTTCTTTCCCCTTTCATTGGGCTTTCTTTCCCCTTTCTTTGGGCTTTCTTTGGGCTTTCTTTCCACTTTCTTTGGGCTTTGTTTCCCCTTTCTTTGGGCTTTCTTTCCCCTTTCTTTGGGCTTTCTTTGGGCTTTCTTTGGGCTTTCTTTCCGCTTTCTTTGGGCTTTCTTTGGGCTTTCTTTTCCTTTTCTTTGGGTTCTCTTTCCCCTTTCTTTGGGCTTTCTTTCCCCTTTCTTTGGGCTTTCTATCCCCTTTCTTTGGGCTTTCTATCCCCTTTCTTTGGGCTTTCTTTCCCCTTTCTTTGGGCTTTCTTTGGGCTTTCTCTAACCTTTCTTTGGGCTTTCTTTCCCCTTTCTTTGGGCTTTTTTTCCCCTTTCTTTGGGCTTTGTATTCCCTTTCTCTGGGCTTTCTTTCCCCATTCTTTGGGCTTTCTTTCCCCTTTGATTGGGCTTTCTTTGGACTTTCTTTGGGCTTTCTTTGGGCTTTCTTCGGGATTTCTTTCCCCTTTGTTTGGGCTTTCTTTGGGCTTTCTTTGGGCTTTCTTTGGGCTTTCTTTGGGCTTTCTTCGGGCTTTCTTTCCTCTTTCTTTGGGCTTTCTTTCCCCTTTCCTTGGGCTTTCTTTCCCCTTTCTTTGGGTATTCTTTCCCCTTTCTTTGGGCTTTCTTTCCCTTTTCTTTGGGCTTTCCTTGGGCTTTCTTTGGGCTTTCTCTGGGCTTTCTTTCCCCTTTCTTTGGGCTTTCTTTCCCCTTTCTCTGGGCTTTCTTTCCCCTTTCTTTGGGCTTTCTTTCCCCTTTCTTTGGGCTTTCTTTCCCCTTTGTTTGGGCTTTCTTTGGGCTTTCTTTCCCCTTTCTTTTGGCTTTCTTTGGGCTTTCATTCCCCTTTCTTTGGGCTTTCTTTCCCTTTTCTTTGGGCTTTCTTTGGGCTTTCTTTGGCCTTTCTCTGAGCTTTCTTTCCCCTTTCTTTGGGCTTTCTTTCCCCTTTCTTTGGTCTTTCTTTCCCCTTTCTTTGGTCTTTCTTTTCCCTTTCTTTGGGCTCTCTTTCCCCTTTCTTTGGGCTTTCTTTGAGCTTTCTTTCCCCTTTCTTTGGGCTTTCTTTCCCCTTTCTTTGGGCTTTCTTTCCCCTTTCTTTGGGCTGTCATTCCCCTTTCTTTGGGCTGTCATTCCCCTTTCTTTGGGCTTTCTTTGGGCTTTCTTTCCCCTTTCTTTGGGATTTCTTTGGGCTTTCTTTGGGCTTTTTTTCCCCTTTCTTTCCCCTTCCTTCCCCTTTCTTTGGGCTTTCTTTCCCCTTTCTTTCCCATTCCTTTGGGCTTTGTTTCCCCTTTCTTTGGGCTTTCTTTCCCCTTTCTTTGGGCTTTCTTTGGGCTTTCTTTCCCATTTCTTTGGGCTTTCTTTGGGCTTTCTTTGGGCTTTCTTTGGGCTTTCTTTCCCCTTTCTTTGGGCTTTCTTTCCCCTTTCTTTGGGCTTTCCTTGGGCTTTCTTTGGGCTTTCTTTGGGCTTTCTTTCCCCTTTCTGTGGGCTTTCTTTGGGCTTTTTTTGGGCTTTCTTTTGGCTTTCTTTCCCCTTTCTTTGGGCTGTCATTCCCCTTTCTTTGGGCTTTCTTTCCCCTTTCTTTGGGCTTTCTTTCCCTTTTCTTTGGGCTTTCTTTGGGCTTTCTTTGGCCTTTCTCTGGGCTTTCTTTCCCCTTTCTTTGGGCTGTCATTCCCCTTTCTTTGGGCTTTCTTTCCCCTTTCTTTGGGCTTTCTTTGAGATTTCTTTCCCCTTTCTTTGGGCTTTCTTTCCCCTTTCTTTGGGCTTTCTTTGGGCTGTCTTTCCCCTTTCTTTGGGCTGTCTTTCCCCTTTCTTTGGGCTTTCTTTCCCCTTTCTTTGGGCTTTCTTTCCCCTTTCTGTGGGCTTTCTTTGCGCTTTCTTTCCCCTTTCTTTGGGCTTTCTTTGGGCTTTCTTTCCCCTTTCTTTCCCCTTTCTTTGGGCTTTCTTTGCGCTTTCTTCCCCCTTTCTTTGGGCTTTCTTTCCCCTTTCTTTGGGCTTTCTTTCCCCTTTCTTTGGGCTTTCTTTCCCCTTTCTTTGGGCTTTCTTTCCCCTTTCTTTGGGGTTTCTTTCCCCTTTCTTTGGGGTTTCTTTGGGCTTTCTTTCCCCTTTCTTTGGGCTTTCCTTGGGCTTTCTTTGGGCTTTCTTTCCCCTTTCTTTCCACTTTCTTTGGGCTTTCTTTGGGCTTTCTTTGGGCTTTCTTTCCCCTTTCTTTGGGCTTTCTTTCCCCTTTCTTTGGGCTTTCTTTCCCCTTTCTTTGGGCTTTCTTTGGGCTTTCTTTCCACTTTCTTTGTGCTTTCTTTCCCCTTTCTTTCCCCTTTCTTTGGGCTTTCTTTGGGCTTTCTTTCCCCTTTCTTTGGGCTTTCTTGGGCTTTCTTTCCACTTTCTTTGGGCTTTCTTTCCCCTTTCTTTGGGCTTTCTTTCCCCTTTCTTTGGGCTTTCTTTCCCCTTTGCTTGGGCTTTTTTTGGGCTTTCTTTCCCCTTTCTTTTGGCTTTCTTTGGGCTTTCATTCCCCTTTCTTTGGGCTTTCTTTCCCTTTTCTTTGGGCTTTCTTTGGGCTTTCTTTGGCCTTTCTCTGAGCTTTCTTTCCCCTTTCTTTGGGCTTTCTTTCCCCTTTCTTTGGGCTTTCTTTCCCCTTTCTTTGGGCTTTCTTTTCCCTTTCTTTGGGCTCTCTTTCCCCTTTCTTTGGGCTTTCTTTGAGCTTTCTTTCCCCTTTCTTTGGGCTTTCTTTCCCCTTTCTTTGGGCTTTCTTTCCCCTTTCTTTGGGCTTTCTTTCCCCTTTCTTTGGGCTGTCATTCCCCTTTCTTTGGGCTTTCTTTCCCCTTTCTTTGGGCTTTCTTTGGGCTTTCTTTCCCCTTTCTTTGGGATTATTTTGGGCTTTCTTTGGGCTTTCTTTCCCCTTTCTTTCCCCTTCCTTCCCCTTTCTTTGGGCTTTCTTTCCCCTTTCTTTCCCATTTCTTTGGGCTTTGTTTCCCCTTTCTTTGGGCTTTCTTTCCCCTTTCTTTGGGCTTTCTTTGGCCTTTCTTTCCCATTTCTTTGGGCTTTCTTTGGGCTTTCTTTGGGCTTTCTTTGGGCTTTCTTTCCCCTTTCTTTGGGCTTTCTTTCCCCTTTCTTTGGGCTTTCCTTGGGCTTTCTTTGGGCTTTCTTTGGGCTTTCTTTCCCCTTTCTGTGGGCTTTCTTTGGGCTTTTTTTGGGCTTTCTTTTGGCTTTCTTTCCCCTTTCTTTGGGCTGTCATTCCCCTTTCTTTGGGCTTTCTTTCCCCTTTCTTTGGGCTTTCTTTCCCTTTTCTTTGGGCTTTCTTTGGGCGTTCTTTGGCCTTTCTCTGGGCTTTCTTTCCCCTTTCTTTGGGCTTTCTTTCCCCTTCTTTGGGCTGTCATTCAACTTTCTTTGGGCTTTCTTTCCCCTTTCTTTGGGCTTTCTTTGAGATTTCTTTCCCCTTTCTTTGGGCTTTCTTTCCCCTTTCTTTGGGCTTTCTTTGGGCTGTCTTTCCCCTTTCTTTGGGCTTTCTTTCCCCTTTCTTTGGGCTTTCTTTCCCTTTTCTGTGGGCTTTCTTTGCGCTTTCTTTCCCCTTTCTTTGGGCTTTCTTTGGGCTTTCTTTCCCCTTTCTTTCCCCTTTCTTTGGGCTTTCTTTGCGCTTTCTTCCCCCTTTCTTTGGGCTTTCTTTCCCCTTTCTTTGGGCTTTCTTTCCCCTTTCTTTGGGCTTTCTTTCCCCTTTCTTTGGGCTTTCTTTCCCCTTTCTTTGGGGTTTCTTTCCCCTTTCTTTGGGGTTTCTTTGGGCTTTCTTTCCCCTTTCTTTGGGCTTTCCTTGGGCTTTCTTTGGGCTTTCTTTCCCCTTTCTTTCCACTTTCTTTGGGCTTTCTTTGGGCTTTCTTTCCCCTTTCTTTGGCTTTCTTTCCCCTTTCTTTGGCTTTCTTTCCCCTTTCTTTGGGCTTTCTTTGGGCTTTCTTTCCCCTTTCTTTCCCCTTTCTTTGGGCTTTCTTTCCCCTTTCTTTCCCCAATTCTTTGGGCTTTCTTTGGGCTTTCTTTCCCCTTTCTTTGGGCTGTCATTCCCCTTTCTTTGGGCTTTCTTTCCCCTTCCTTTGGGCTTTCTTTGGGCTTTCTTTGGGCTTTCTTTGGGCTTTATTTGGGCATTCTTTGGGCTTTCTTTGGGCTTTCTTTGGGCTTTCTTTCCCCTTTCTTTGGGCTTTCTTTCCAATTTCTGTGGGCTTTCTTTGGGCTTTCTTTGGGCTTTCTTCCCCTTTCTTTGGGCTTTCTTTTCCCTTTCTTCGGGCTTTTCTTGGGCTTTCTTTGGGCTTTCTTTGGGTTTTCTTTCCCCTTTCTGTCCAGTTTCTTTGGGCTTTCTTTGGGCTTTCTTTGGGCTTTCTTTCCCCTTTCTTTGGGCTTTCTTTCCCCTTTCTTTGGGCTTTCTTTCCCCTTTCTTTGGGCTGTCATTCCCCTTTTTTGGGCTTTCTTTCCCCTTTCTTTGGGCTTTCTTTCCCTTTTCTTTGGGCTTTCTTTGGGCTTTCTTTGGCCTTTCTCTGGGCTTTCTTTCCCCTTTCTTTGGGCTTTCTTTCCCCTTTCTTTCCCCTTCCTTCCCCTTTCTTTGGGCTTTCTTTCCCCTTTCTTTCCCATTTCTTTGGGCTTTGTTTCCCCTTTCTTTGGGCTTCTTTCCCTTTCTTTGGGCTTTCTTTGGGCTTTCTTTCCCATTTCTTTGGGCTTTCTTTGGGCTTTCTTTGGCTTTCTTTGGGCTTTCTTTCCCCTTTCTTTGGGCTTTCTTTCCCCTTTCTTTGGGCTTTCCTTGGGCTTTCTTTGGGCTTTCTTTGGGCTTTCTTTCCCCTTTCTGTGGGCTTTCTTTGGGCTTTTTTTGGGCTTTCTTTTGGCTTTCTTTCCCCTTTCTTTGGGCTGTCATTCCCCCTTTCTTTGGGCTTTCTTTCCCTTTCTATGGGCTTTCTTTCCCTTTTCTTTGGGCTTTCTTTGGGCTTTCTTTGGCCTTTCTCTGGGCTTTCTTTCCCCTTTCTTTGGGCTTTCTTTCCCCTTTCTTTGGGCTGTCATTCAACTTTCTTTGGGCTTTCTTTCCCCTTTCTTTGGGCTTTCTTTGAGATTTCTTTCCCCTTTCTTTGGGCTTTCTTTCCCCTTTCTTTGGGCTTTCTTTGGGCTGTCTTTCCCCTTTTTTTTGGGCTTTCTTTCCCCTTTCTTTGGGCTTTCTTTCCCTTTTCTGTGGGCTTTCTTTGCGCTTTCTTTCCCCTTTCTTTGGGCTTTCTTTGGGCTTTCTTTCCCCTTTCTTCCCCTTTCTTTGGGCTTTCTTTGCGCTTTCTTCCCCCTTTCTTTGGGCTTTCTTTCCCCTTTCTTTGGGCTTTCTTTCCCCTTTCTTTGGGCTTTCTTTCCCCTTTCTTCGGGCTTTCTTTCCCCTTTCTTTGGGGTTTCTTTCCCCTTTCTTTGGGGTTTCTTTGGGCTTTCTTTCCCCTTTCTTTGGGCTTTCCTTGTGCTTTCTTTGGGCTTTCTTTCCCCTTTCTTTTCACTTTCTTTGGGCTTTCTTTGGGCTTTCTTTCCCCTTTCTTTGGGCTTTCTTTCCCCTTTCTTTGGCTTTCTTTCCCCTTTCTTTGGGATTTCTTTGGGCTTTCTTTCCCCTTTCTTTCCCCTTTCTTTGGGCTTTCTTTCCCCTTTCTTTCCCAATTCTTTGGGCTTTCTTTGGGCTTTCTTTCCCCTTTCTTTGGGCTGTCATTCCGCTTTCTTTGGGCTTTCTTTCCCCTTCCTTTGGGCTTTCTTTGGGCTTTCTTTGGGCTTTCATTGGGCTTTATTTGGGCATTCTTTGGGCTTTCTTTGGGCTTTCTTTGGGCTTTCTTTCCCCTTTCTTTGGGCTTTCTTTCCAATTTCTGTGGGCTTCCTTTGGGCTTTCTTTGGGGTGTCTTTCCCCCTTTCTTTGGGCTTTCTTTCCCCTTTCTTTGGGCTTTTCTTTGGCTTTCTTTGGGCTTTCTTTGGGTTTTCTTTCCCCTTTCTTTCCAATTTCTTTGGGCTTTCTTTGGGCTTTCTTTGGGCTTTCTTTCCCCTTTCTTTGGGCTTTCTTTCCCCTTTCTTTGGCTTTCTTTCCCCTTTCTTTGGGCTGTCATTCCCCTTTCTTTGGGCTTTCTTTCCCCTTTCTTTGGGCTTTCTTTCCCTTTTCTTTGGGCTTTCTTTGGGCTTTCTTTGGGCTTTCTTTGGCCTTTCTCTGGGCTTTCTTTCCCCTTTCTTTGGGCTTTCTTTCCCCTTTCTTTGGGCTGTCATTCCCCTTTCTTTGGGCTTTCTTTCCCCTTTCTTTGGGCTTTCTTTGAGATTTCTTTCCCTTTCTTTGGGCTTTCTTTCCCCTTTCTTTGGGCTTTCTTTGGGCTGTCTTTCCCCTTTCTTTGGGCTTTCTTTCCCCTTTCTTTGGGCTTTCTTTCCCCTTTCTTTGGGCTTTCTTTCCCCTTTCTGTGGGCTTTCTTTGCGCTTTCTTTCCCCTTTCTTTGGGCTTTCTTTGGGCTTTCTTTCCCCTTTCTTTCCCCTTTCTTTGGGCTTTCTTTGCGCTTTCTTCCCCCTTTCTTTGGGCTTTCTTTCCCCTTTCTTTGGGCTTTCTTTCCCCTTTCTTTGGGCTTTCTTTCCCCTTTCTTTGGGCTTTCTTTCCCCTTTCTTTGGGGTTTCTTTCCCCTTTCTTTGGGGTTTCTTTGGGCTTTCTTTCCCCTTTCTTTGGGCTTTCCTTGGGCTTTCTTTGGGCTTTCTTTCCCCTTTCTTTCCACTTTCTTTGGGCTTTCTTTGGGCTTTCTTTGGGCTTTCTTTCCCCTTTCTTTGGGCTTTCTTTCCCCTTTCTTTGGGCTTTCTTTCCCCTTTCTTTGGGCTTTCTTTGGGCTTTCTTTCCACTTTCTTTGTGCTTTCTTTCCCCTTTCTTTCCCCTTTCTTTGGGCTTTCTTTGGGCTTTCTTTCCCCTTTCTTTGGGCTTTCTTTGGGCTTTCTTTCCACTTTCTTTGGGCTTTCTTTCCCCTTTCTTTCCCCTTTCTTTGGGCTTTCTTTGGGCTTTCTTTGGGCTTTCTTTTGACTTTCTTTGGGCTTTCTTTCCCCTTTCTTTGGGCTTTCTTTCCCCTTTCTGTGGGCTTTCTTTGGACTTTCTTTGGGCTTTCTTTGGGCTTTCTTTCCCCATTTCTTTGGGCTTTCTTTCCCCTTTCTTTTAGCTTTCTTTCCCCTTTCTTTGGGCTTTCTTTCTCCTTTCTTTGGGCTTTCTTTCCCCTTTCTTTGGGCTTTCTTTCCCCTTTCTTTGGGCTGTCATTCCCCTTTCTTTGGGCTTTCTTTCCCCTTTCTTTGGGCTTTCCTTGGGCTTTCTTTGGGCTTTCTTTCCCCTTTCTTTCCACTTTCTTTGGGCTTTCTTTGGGCTTTCTTTCCCATTTCTTTGGGCTTTCTTTCCCCTTTCTTTGGGCTTTCTTTCCCCTTTCTTTGGGCTTTCTTTCCCCTTTCTTTGGGCTGTCATTCCCCTTTCTTTGGGCTTTCTTTCTCCTTTCTTTGGGCTTTCCTTGGGCTTTCTTTGGGCTTTCTTTGGGCTTTCTTTCCCCTTTCTTTGGGCTTTCTTTCCCTTTCTTTGGGCTTTCTTTGGGCTTTATTTCCCCTTTCTGTGGGCTTACTTTGGGCTTTCTTTGGGCTTTCTTTCCCTTTCTTTGGGCTTTCCTTCCCCTTTCTTTGGGCTTTCCTTGGGTTTTCTTTGGGCTTTCTTTGGACTTTCTTTCCCCTTTCTTTCCCCTTTCTTTGGGCTTTCTTTGGGCTTTCTTTGGGCTTTCTTTCCCCTTTCTTTGGGCTGTCATTCCCCTTTCTTTGGGCTTTCTTTCCCCTTTCTTTGGGCTTTCTTTCCCCTTTCTTTGGCATTTCTTTGGGCTTTCTTTGGGCTTTCTTTGGGCTTTCTTTGGGCTTTCTGTGGGCTTTCTTTGGGCTTTCTTTGGGATTTCTTTGGGCTTTCTTTCCCCTTTCTTTCCACTTTCTTTGGGCTTTCTTTGGGCTTTCTTTGGGCTTTCTCTGGGCATTCTTTCCCCTTTCTTTGGGCTTTCTTTCCCCTTTCTTTGGGCTTTCTTTCCCCTTTCTTTGGGCTGTCATTCCCCATTATTTGGGCTTTCTTTCCGATTTCTTTGGGGTTTCTTTCCCCTTTCTTTGGGCTTTCCTTCCCTTTCTTTGGGCTTTCTTTCCTCTTTCTTTGAGCTTTCTTTCCCCTTTCTTTGGGCTGTCATTCCCCTTTCTTTGGGCTTTCTTTCCCCTTTCTTGGGATTTCTTTCCCCTTTCTTTGGGCTTTCTTCGGGCTTTCTTTGGTCTTTCTTTGGGCTTTCTTTGGGCTTTCTTTGGGCTTTCTTTGGGCTTTCTTTGGGCTTTCTTTCCCCTTTCTTTGGGCTTCTTTCCGCTTTCTGTGGGCTTTCTTTGGGCTTTCTTTGGTTTTCTTTCCCCTTTCTTTCCACTTTCTTTGGGCTTTCTTTCCCCTTTCTTTGGGCTTTCTTTCCCCTTTCTTTGGGCTTTCTTTCCCCTTTCTTTGGGCTGTGATTCCCCTTTCTTTGGGCTTTCTTTCCCCTTTCTTTGGGCTTTCTTTCCCTTTTCTTTGGGCTTTCTTTGGGCTTTCTTTGGGCTTTCTTTGGGCTTTCTCTGGGCTTTCTTTCCCCCTTTCTTTGGGCTTTCTTTCCCCTTTCTTTGGGCTTTCTTTCCCCTTTCTTTGGGCTTTCTTTCCCATTTCTTTGGGCTTTCTTTGAGCTTTCTTTCCCCTTTCTTTGGGCTTTCTTTCCCCTTTCTTTGGGCTTTCTTTGGGGTGTCTTTCCCCTTTCTTTGGGCTTTCCTTCCCCTTTCCTTGGACTTTCTTTCCCCTTTATTTGGGCTTTCTTTCCCCTTTCTTTGGGCTTTCTTCGCGCTTTCTTTCCCCTTTCTTTGGGCTTTCTTTCCCCTTTCTTTGGGCTTTCTTTGGGCTTTCTTTGGGCTTTCTGTCCCCTTTCTTTCCCCTTTCTTTGGGCTTTCTTTGGGCTTTCTTCCCCCTTTCTGTGGGCTTTCTTTCCCCTTTCTTTGGGCTTTCTTTCCCCTTTCTTTGGGCTTTCTTTCCCCTTTCATTGCGCTTTCTTTCCCCTTTCTTTGGGCTTTCTTTCCCCTTTCTTTGGGGTTTCTTTGGGCTTTCTTTCCCATTTCTTTGGGGTTTCTTTGGGCTTTCTTTCCCCTTTCTTTGGGCTTTCTTTGGGCTTTCTTTCCCCTTTCTTTGGGCTTTCTTTCCCCTTTCTTTCCCCTTTCTTTGGGCTTTCTTTCTCCTTTCTTTGGGCTTTCTTTCCCCTTTCTTAGGCTTTCTTTCCCCTTTCTTTGGGCTGTCATTCCGCTTTCTTTGGGCTTTCTTTCCCCTTTCTTTGGGCTTTCCTTGGGCTTTCTTTGGGCTTTCTTTCCCCTTTCTTTCCACTTTCTTTGGGCTTTCTTTGGGCTTTCTTTGGGCTTTCTTTGGGATTTCTCTGGGCTTTCTTTCCCCCTTTCTTTGGGCTTTCTTTCCCCTTTCTTTGGGCTTTCTTTGGCTTTCTTTCCCCCTTTCTTTCCCCTTTCTTTGGGCTTTCACTGGGCTTTCTTTCCCGTTTCTTTGGGCTTTCTTTCCCCTTTCTTTGGGCTTTATTTCCCCTTTCTTTGGGCTTTCTTTGCCCCTTTCCTTGGGCGTTCTTTCCCCTTTCTTTGGGCTTTCTTTCCCCTTTCTTTCCCCTTTCTTTTGGCTTTCTTTCCCTTTCTTTCCCCTTTCTTTGGGCTTTCTTTCCCCTTTCTTTGGGCTTTCTTTCCCCTTTCTTTGGGCTTTCTTTCCCCTTTCTTTCCCCTTTCCTTGGGCTCTCTTTTTTGCTTTCTTTCCCCTTTCTTTGGGCTTTCTTTCCCCTTTCTTTCCCCTTTATTTGGGCTTTCTTTGGGCTTTCTTTGGGCTTTCTTTCCCCTTTCTTTGGGCTTTCTTTCCCCTTTCTGTGAGCTTTCTTTGGGCTTTCTTTGGGATTTCTTTGGGCTTTCTTTCCCCTTTCTTTGGGCTTTCTTTCCCCTTTCTTTGGGCTTTCCTTGGGCTTTCTTTGTGCTTTCTTTGGGCTTTCTTTCCCCTTTCTTTCCTCTTTCTTTGGGCTTTCTTGGGCTTTCTTTCCCCTTTCTTTGGGCTTTCTTTCCCCTTTTTTTGGGCTTTCTTTCCCCTTTCTTTGGGCTTTCTTTCCCCTTTCTTTGGGCTGTCATTCCCCTTTCTTTGGGCTTTCTTTCCCCTTTCTTTGGGCTGTCATTCCCCTTTCTTTGGGCTTTCTTTCCCCTTTCTTTGGGCTTTCTTTGAGATTTCTTTCCCCTTTCTTTGGGCTTTCTTTCCCCTTTCTTTGGGCTTTCTTTGGGCAGTCTTTCCCCTTTCTTTGGGCTTTCTTTCCCCTTTCTTTGGGCTTTCTTTCCCCTTTCTTTGGGCTTTCTTTCCCCTTTCTGTGGGCTTTCTTTGCGCTTTCTTTCCCCTTTCTTTGGGCTTTCTTTGGGCTTTCTTTCCCCTTTCTTTCCCCTTTCTTTGGGCTTTCTTTGCGCTTTCTTCCCCCTTTCTTTGGGCTTTCTTTCCCCTTTTTTTGGGCTTTCTTTCCCCTTTCTTTGGGCTTTCTTTCCCCTTTTTTTGGGCTTTCTTTCCCCTTTCTTTGGGGTTTCTTTCCCCTTTCTTTGGGGTTTCTTTGGGCTTTCTTTCCCCTTTCTTTGGGCTTTCCTTGGGCTTTCTTTGGGCTTTCTTTCCCCTTTCTTTCCACTTTCTTTGGGCTTTCTTTGGGCTTTCTTGGGCTTTCTTTCCCCTTTCTTTGGGCTTTCTTTCCCCTTTCTTTGGGCTTTCTTTCCCCTTTCTTTGGGCTTTCTTTGGGCTTTCTTTCCACTTTCTTTGTGCTTTCTTTCCCCCTTTCTTTGGGCTTTCTTTGGGCTTTCTTTCCCCTTTCTTTGGGCTTTCTTTGGGCTTTCTTTCCACTTTCTTTGGGCTTTCTTTCCACTTTCTTTCCCCTTTCTTTGGGCTTTCTTTGGGCTTTCTTTGGGCTTTCTTTCCCCTTTCTTTGGGCTTTCTTTCCCCTTTCTTTGGGCTTTCTTTCCCCTTTCTGTGGGCTTTCTTTGGACTTTCTTTGGGCTTTCTTTGGGCTTTCTTTCCCATTTCTTTGGGCTTTCTTTCCCCTTTCTTTTGGCTTTCTTTCCCCTTTCTTTGGGCTTTCTTTCCCCTTTCTTTCCCCTTTCTTTGGGCTTTCTTTCCCCTTTGTTTGGGCTTTCTTTGGGCTTTCTTTGGGCTTTCTGTCCCCTTTCTTTCCCCTTTCTTTGGGCTTTCTTTGGGCTTTCTTCCCCCTTTCTTTGGGCTTTCTTTCCCTTTTCTTTGGGCTTTCTTTGGGCTTTCTTTGGGCTTTCTTCGGGCTTTCTCTGGGCTTTCTTTCCCCTTTCTTTGGGCTTTCTTTCCCCTTTCTTTGGGCTTTCTTTCCCATTTCTTTGGGCTTTCTTTCCCCTTTCTTTCCCCTTTCTTTGGGCTTTCTTTCCCCTTTCTTTGGGCTTTCTTTACCCTTTCTTTGGGCTGTCATTACCCTTTCTTTGGGCTTTATTTCCCCTTTCTTTGGGCTTTCCTTGGGCTTTCTTTGGGCTTTCTTTCCCCTTTCTTTACACTTTCTTTGGGCTTTCTTTGGGCTTTCTTTGGGCTTTCTTTCCCCTTTCTTTGGGCTTTCTTTCCCCTTTCTTTGGGCTTTCTTTCCCCTTTCTTTGGGCTGTCATTCCCCTTTCTTTGGGCTTTCTTTCCCCTTTCTTTTGGCTTTCCTTGGGCTTTCTTTGGGCTTTCTTTCCCCTTTCTTTCCACTTTCTTTGGGCTTTCTTTGGGCTTTCTTTCCCATTTCTTTGGGCTTTCTTTCCCCTTTCTTTGGGCTTTCTTTCCCCTTTCTTTGGGCTTTCTTTCCCCTTTCTTTGGGCTGTCATTCCCCTTTCTTTGGGCTTTCTTTCTCCTTTCTTTGGGCTTTCCTTGGGCTTTCTTTGGGCTTTCTTTGGGCTTTCTTTCCCCTTTCTTTCCACTTTCTTTGGGCTTTCTTTGGGCTTTCTTTGGGCTTTCTTTCCCCTTTCTGTGGGCTTACTTTGGGCATTCTTTGGGCTTTCTTTCCCCTTTCTTTGGGCTTTCTTTCCCCTTTCTTTGGGCTTTCCTTGGGTTTTCTTTGGGCTTTCTTTGGGCTTTCTTTCCCCTTTCTTTCCCCTTTCTTTGGGCTTTCTTTGGGCTTTCTTTGGGCTTTCTTTCCCCTTTCTTTGGGCTGTCATTCCCCTTTCTTTGGGCTTTCTTTCCCCTTTCTTTGGGCTTTCTTTCCCCTTTCTTTGGCATTTCTTTGGGCTTTCTTTGGGCTTTCTTTGGGCTTTCTTTGGGCTTTCTGTGGGCTTTCTTTGGGCTTTCTTTGGGATTTCTTTGGGCTTTCTTTCCCCTTTCTTTCCACTTTCTTTGGGCTTTCTTTGGGCTTTCTTTGGGCTTTCTCTGGGCATTCTTTCCCCTTTCTTTCCCCTTTCTTTGGGCTTTCTTTGGGCTTTCTTTCCCCTTTCTTTGGGCTTTCTTTGGGCTTTCTTTCCCCTTTCTTTGGGCTGTCATTCCCCATTATTTGGGCTTTCTTTCCGATTTCTTTGGGGTTTCTTTCCCCTTTCTTTGGGCTTTCCTTCCCCTTTCTTTGGGCTTTCTTTCCTCTTTCTTTGAGCTTTCTTTCCCCTTTCTTTGGGCTGTCATTCCCCTTTCTTTGGGCTTTCTTTCCCCTTTCTTGGGATTTCTTTCCCCTTTCTTTGGGCTTTCTTCGGGCTTTCTTTGGTCTTTCTTTGGGCTTTATTTGGGCTTTCTTTGGGATTTATTTGGGCTTTCTTTCCCCTTTCTTTGGGCTTTCTTTCAACTTTCTGTGGGCTTTCTTTGGGCTTTCTTTGGGCTTTCTTTCCCCTTTCTTTGGGTTTTCTTTCCCCTTTCTTTGGGCTTTCCTTGGGCTTTCTTTGGGCTTTCTTTGGTTTTCTTTCCCCTTTCTTTCCACTTTCTTTGGGCTTTCTTTCCCCTTTCTTTGGGCTTTCTTTCCCCTTTCTTTGGGCTTTCTTTCCCCTTTCTTTGGGCTGTCATTCCCCTTTCTTTGGGCTTTCTTTCCCCTTTCTTTGGGCTTTCTTTCCCTTTTCTTTGGGCTTTCTTTGGGCTTTCTTTGGGCTTTCTTTGGGCTTTCTCTGGGCATTCTTTCCCCTTTCTTTGGGCTTTCTTTCCCCTTTCTTTGGGCTTTCTTTCCCCTTTCTTTGGGCTTTCTTTCCCATTTCTTTGGGCTTTCTTTGAGCTTTCTTTCCCCTTTCTTTGGGCTTTCTTTCCCCTTTCTTTGGGCTTTCTTTGGGGTGTCTTTCCCCTTTCTTTGGGCTTTCTTTCCCCTTTCCTTGGACTTTCTTTCCCGTTTCTTTGGGCTTTCTTTCCCCTTTCTTTGGGCTTTCTTCGCGCTTTCTTTCCCCTTTCTTTGGGCTTTATTTCCCCTTTCTTTGGGCTTTCTTTGGGCTTTCTTTGGGCTTTCTGTCCCCTTTCTTTCCCCTTTCTTTGGGCTTTCTTTGGGCTTTCTTCCCCCTTTCTTTGGGCTTTCTTTCCCCTTTCTTTGGGCTTTATTTCCCCTTTCTTTAGGCTTTCTTTCCCCTTTCATTGCGCTTTCTTTCCCCTTTCTTTGGCTTTCTTTCCCCTTTCTTTGGGGTTTCTTTGGGCTTTCTTTCCCATTTCTTTGGGATTCTTTGGGCTTTCTTTCCCCTTTCTTTGGGCTTTCTTTGGGCTTTCTTTCCCCTTTCTTTCCCCTTTCTTTGGGCTTTCTTTCCCCCTTTCTTTCCCCTTTCTTTGGGCTTTCACTGGGCTTTCTTTCCCCTTTCTTTGGGCTTTCTTTCCCCTTTCTTTGGGCTTTATTTCCCCTTTCTTTGGGCTTTCTTTCCCCTTTCCTTGGGCGTTCTTTCCCCTTTCTTTGGGCTTTCTTTCCCCTTTCTTTGGCGTTTCTTTGGGCTTTCTTTCCCCTTTCTTTGGGGTTTCTTTGGGCTTTCTTTCCCATTTCTTTGGGCTTTCTTTGGGCTTTCTTTCCCCTTTCTTTCCCCTTTCTTTTGGCTTTCTTTCCCCTTTCTTTCCCCTTTCTTTGGGCTTTCTTTGGGCTTTCTTTCCCCTTTCTTTCCCCTTTCTTTGGGCTTTCTCTGGGCTTTCTTTCCCCTTTCTTTGGGCTTTCTTTGGGCTTTCTTTCCCCTTTCTTTGGGCTTTCTTTGGGCTTTCTTTCCCCTTTCTTTGGCGTTTCTTTGGGCTTTCTTTCCCCTTTCTTTGGGGTTTCTTTGGGCTTTCTTTCCCATTTCTTTGGGCTTTCTTTGGGCTTTCTTTCCCCTTTCTTTCCCCTTTCTTTTGGCTTTCTTTCCCCTTTCTTTCCCCTTTCTTTGGGCTTTCTTTGGGCTTTCTTTCCCCTTTCTTTCCCCTTTCTTTGGGCTTTCTCTGGGCTTTCTTTCCCCTTTCTTTTGGCTTTCTTTCCCCTTTCTTTCCCCTTTCTTTGGGCTTTCTTTGGGCTTTCTTTCCCCTTTCTTTCCCCTTTCTTTGGGCTTTCTCTGGGCTTTCTTTCCCCTTTCTTTGGGCTTTCTTTCCCCTTTCTTTGGGCTTTATTTCCCCGTTCTTTGGGCTTTCTTTCCCCTTTCCTTGGGCTTTCTTTCCCCTTTCTTTGGGCTTTCTTTCCCCCTTTCTTTGGGGTTTCTTTGGGCTTTCTTTCCCCTTTCTTTGGGGTTTCTTTGGGCTTTCTTTCCCCTATCTTTGGGCTTTCTTTGGGCTTTCTTTCCCCTTTCTTTCCCCTTTCTTTTGGCTTTCTTTCCCCTTTCTTTCCCCTTTCTTTGGGCTCTCTTTCCCCTTTCTTTGGGCTTTCTTTCCCATTTCTTTGGGCTTTCTTTCCCCTTTCTTTCCCCTTTCCTTGGGCTCTCTTTTTTGCTTTCTTTCCCCTTTCTTTGGGCTTTCTTTCCCCTTTCTTTCCCCTTTATTTGGGCTTTCTTTGGGCTTTCTTTGGGCTTTCTTTGGTCTTTCTTTCCCCTTTATGTGAGCTTTCTTTGGGCTTTCTTTGGATTTTCTTTGGGCTTTCTTTCCCCTTTCTTTGGGCTTTCTTTCCCCCTTTCTTTGGGCTTTCCTTGGGCTTTCTTTGTGCTTTCTTTGGGCTTTCTTTCCCCTTTCTTTCCGCTTTCTTTGGGCTTTCTTTGGGCTTTCTTTCCCCCTTTCTTTGGGCTTTCTTTCCCCTTTTTTTGGGCTTTCTTTCCCCTTTCTTTGGGCTTTCTTTCCCCTTTCTTTGGGCTGTCATTCCCCTTTCTTTGGGCTTTCTTTCCCCTTTCTTTGGGCTTTCCTTGGGCTTTCTTTGGGCTTTCTCTGGGCTTTCTTTCCCCTTTCTTTCCACTTTCTTTGGGCTTTCTTTGGGCTTTCTTTGGGCTTTCTTTCCCCTTTCTTTCCCCTTTCTTTGGGCTTTCTTTCCCCTTTCTTTCCCCTTTCTTTGGGCTTTCTTTGGGCTTTCTTTGGGCTTTCTTTGCGATTTCTTTGGGATGTCATTCCCCTTTCTTTGGGCTTTCTTTCCCCTTTCTTTGGGCTTTCTTTGGGCTTTATTTGGGCTTTCTTTGGCTTTCTTTGGGCTTTCTTTTCCCTTTCTTTGGGCTTTCTTTCCCCTTTCTGTGGGCTTTCTTTGGGCTTTCTTTGGGCTTTCTTTGGACTTTCTTTGGGCTTTCTTTCCCCTTTCTTTGGGGTTTCTTTCCCCTTTCTTTGGGATTTCCTTGGACTTTCTTTGGGCTTTCTTTGGGTTTTCTTTCCCCTTTCTTTCCACTTCTTTGGGCTTTCTTTGGGCTTTCTTTGGGCTTTCTTTCCCCTTTCTTTGGGCTTTCTTTCCCCTTTCTTTGGGCTTTCTTTCCCCTTTCTTTGGGCTGTCATTCCCCTTTCTTTGGGCTTTCTTTCCCCTTTCTTTGGGCTTTCTTCCCTTTTCTTTGGGCTTTCTTTGGGCTTTCTTTGGGCTTTCTTTGGGCTTTCTCTGGGCTTTCTTTCCCCTTTCTTTGGGCTTTCTTTCCCCTTTCTTTGGGCTTTCTTTCCCCTTTCTTTGGGCTTTCTTTCCCCTCTCTTTGGGCTTTCTTTGAGCTTTCTTTCCCCTTTCTTTGGGCTTTCTTTCCCCTTTCTTTGGGCTTTCTTTGGGCTGTCTTTCCCCTTTCTTTGGGCTTTCTTTCCCCTTTCTTTGGGCTTTCTTTCCCCTTTCTTTGGGCTTTCTTTCCCCTTTCTGTGGGCTTTCTTTGCGCTTTCTTTGCCCTTTCTTTGGGCTTTCTTTGAGCTTTCTTCCCCTTTGTTTGGGCTTTCTTTCCCCCTTTCTTTGGGCTTTATTTCTCCTTTCTTTGGGCTTTCTTTGTGCTTTCTTTCCCCTTTCTTTGGGGTTTCTTTGGGCTTTCTTTCCCCTTTCTTTGGGGTTTCTTTGGGCTTTCTTTCCCCTTTCTTTGGGCTTTCTTTGGGCTTTCTTTCCCCTTTCTTTCCCCTTTGTTTTGGCTTTCTTTCCCCTTTCTTTCCCCTTTCTTTGGACTTTATTTCCCCTTTCTTTGGGCTTTCTTTACCCTTTCTTTGGGCTTTCTTTGGGCTTTCTTTCCCCTTTCTTTGTGCTTTCTTTCCCCTTTCTTTCTCGTTTCTTTGGGCTTTCTTTGGGCTTTCTTTGGGCTTTCTCTCCACTTTCTTTGGGCTTTCTTTCCCCTTTCTTTCCCCTTTCTTTGGGCTTTCTTTGGGCTTTCTTTGGGCTTTCTTCCCCCTTTCTTTGGGCTTTCTTTCCCCTTTCTTTGGGCTTTCTTTCCCCTTTCTTTTGGCTTTCCTTGGGCTTTCTGTGTTCTTTCTTTGTGCTTTCTTTCCCCTTTCTTTCCATTTTCTTTGGGCTTTCTTTGGGCTTTCTTTGGGCTTTCTTCCCCCTTTCTTTGGGCTTTCTTTCCCCTTTCTTTGGGCTTTCTTTGGGCTTTCTTTGGGCTTTCTTTCCCCTTTCTTTGGGCTGTCATTCCCCTTTCTTTGGGCTTTCTTTCCCCTTTCTAGGGCTTTCCTTGGGCTTTCTTTGGGCTTTCTTTCCCCTTTCTTTCCAATTTCTTTGGGCTTTCTTTGGGCTTTCTTGGGCTTTCTTTCCCCTTTCTTTGGGATTTCTTTCCCCTTTCTTTTGGCTTTCCTTGGGCTTTCTTTGGGCTTTCTTTGGGCTTTCTTTCCCCTTTCTTTCCATTTTCTTTGGGCTTTCTTTGGGCTTTCTTTGGGCTTTATTTGGCTTTCTTTGGGCTTTCTTGGGGTTTCTTTCCCCTTTCTTTGGGCTTTCTTTCCCCTTTCTTTGGGCTTTCTTTCCCCTTTCTTTGGGCTTTCTTTGAGCTTTCTTTCCCCTTTCTTTGGGCTTTCTTTCCCCTTTCTTTGGGCTTTCTTTGGGGTGTCTTTCCCCTTTCTTTGGGCTTTCTTTCCCCTTTCTTTGGACTTTCTTTCCCCTTTCTCTGGGCTTTCTTTCCCCTTTCTTTGGGCTTTTTTTCCCGTTTCTTTGGGCTTTCTTTCCCCTTTCTTTGGGCTTTCTTTCCCCTTTCTTTGGGCTTTCTTTGAGCTTTCTTTCCCCTTTCTTTGGGCATTCTTTCCCCTTTCTTTGGGCTTTCTTTGGGCTGTCTTTCCCCTTTCTTTGGGCTTTCTTTCCCCTTTCTTTGGGCTTTCTTTCCCCTTTCTTTGGGCTTTCTTTCCCCTTTCTTTGGGCTTTCTTTCCCCTTTCTTTGTGCTTTCTTTCCCCTTTCTTTCTCGTTTCTTTGGGCTTTCTTTGGGCTTTCTTTCCCCTTTCTTTGGGCTTTCTTTGGGCTTTCTCTCCACTTTCTTTGGGCTTTCTTTCCCCTTTATTTCCCCTTTCTTTGGGCTTTCTTTGGGCTTTCTTTGGGCTTTCTTTGGGCTTTCTTTCCCCTTTCTGTGGGCTTTCTTTGGACTTTCTTTTGGCTTTCTTTGGGCTTTCTTTCCCCTTTCTTTGGGCTTTCTTTCCCCTTTCTTTTGGCTTTCCTTGGGCTTTCTTTGGGCTTTCTTTGTGCTTTCTTTCCCCTTTCTTTCAATTTTCTTTGGGCTTTCTTTGGGCTTTCTTTGGGCTTTCTTTCCCCTTTCTTTGGGCTTTCTTTCCCCTTTCTTTGGGCTTTCTTTGGGCTTTCTTTCCCCTTTCATTCCCCTTTCTTTGGGATTTCTTTCCCGTTTCTTTGGGCTGTCATTCCCCTTTCTTTGGGCTTCCTTTCCCCTTTCTTTGGGCTTTCCTTGGGCTTTCTTTGGGCTTTCTTTCCCCTTTCTTTCCAATTTCTTTGGGCTTTCTTTGGGCTTTCTTTGGGCTTTCTTTCCCCTTTCTTTGGGCTTTCTTTCCCCTTTCTTTTGGCTTTCCTTGGGCTTTCTTTGGGCTTTCTTTGGGCTTTCTTTCCCCTTTCTTTCCATTTTCTTTGGGCTTTCTTTGGGCTTTCTTTGGGCTTTCTTTCCCCTTTCTTTGGGCTTTCTTTCCCCTTTCTTTGGGCTTTCTTTCCCCTTTCTTTGGGCTTTCTTTCCCCTTTCTTTGGGCTCTCTTTCCCCTTTCTTTGAGCTTTCTTTGAGCTTTCTTTCCCCTTTCTTTGGGCTTTCTTTCCCCTTTCTTTGGGCTTTCTTTGGGGTGTCTTTCCCCTTTCTTTGGGCTTTCTTTCCCCTTTCTTTGGACTTTCTTTCCCCTTTCTCTGGGCTTTCTTTCCCCTTTCTTTGCGCTTTCTTTCCCCTTTCTTTGGGCTTTCTTTCCCCTTTCTTTGGGCTTTCTTTCCCCTTTCTTTGGGCTTTCTTTGAGCTTTCTTTCCCCTTTCTTTGGGCTTTCTTTCCCCTTTCTTTGGGCTTTCTTTGGGCTGTCTTTCCCCTTTCTTTGGGCTTTCTTTCCCCTTTCTTTGGGCTTTCTTTCCCCTTTCTTTGGGCTTTCTTTCCCCTTTCTTTGGGCTTTCTTTGGGCTTTCTTTCCCCTTTCTTTCCCCATTCTTTGGGCTTTCTCTGGGCTTTCTTTCCCCTTTCTTTGGGCTTTCTTTCCCCTTTCTTTGGGCTTTCTTTCCCCTTTCTTTGGGCTGTCATTCCCCTTTCTTTGGGCTTTCTTTCCCCTTTCTTTGGGGTTTCTTTGGGCTTTCTTTCCCCTTTCTTTGGGGTTTCTTTGGGCTTTCTTTCCCCTTTCTTTGGGCTTTCTTTGGGCTTTCTTTCCCCTTTCTTTCCCCCTTCTTTTGGCTTTCTTTCCCCTTTCTTTCCCCTTTCTTTGGGCTTTCTTTCCCCTTTCTTTGGGCTTTCTTTCCCCTTTCTTTGGGCTTTCTTTCCCCTTTCTCTCCCCTTTCCTTGGGCTCTCTTTTTTGCTTTCTTTCCCCTTTCTTTGGGCTTTCTTTCCCCTTTCTTTCCCCTTTATTTGGGCTTTCTTTGGGCTTTCTTTGGGCTTTCTTTGGTCTTTCTTTCCCCTTTCTTTGGGCTTTCTTTCCCCTTTCTGTGAGCTTTCTTTGGGCTTTCTTTGGGATTTCTTTGGGCTTTCTTTCCCCTTTCTTTGGGCTTTCTTTCCCCTTTCTTTGGGCTTTCCTTGGGCTTTCTTTGTGCTTTCTTTGGGCTTTCTTTCCCCTTTCTTTCCGCTTTCTTTGGGCTTTCTTTGGGCTTTCTTTGGGCTTTCTTTCCCTTTCCTTTGGGCTTTCTTTCCCCTTTTTTTGGGCTTTCTTTCCCCTTTCTTTGGGCTGTCATTCCCCTTTCTTTGGGCTTTCTTTCCCCTTTCTTTGGGCTTTCCTTGGGCTTTCTTTCGGCTTCCTTTGGGCTTTCTTTCCCCTTTCTTTCCACTTTCTTTGGGCTTTCTTTGGGCTTTCTTTGGGCTTTCTTTCCCCTTTCTTTCCCCTTTCTTTGGGCTTTCTTTCCCCTTTCTTTCCCCTTTCTTTGGGCTTTCTTTGGGCTTTCTTTGGGCTTTCTTTGGGCTGTCATTCCCCTTTCTTTGGGCTTTCTTTCTCCTTTCTTTGGGCTTTCTTTGGGCTTTCTTTGGGCTTTCTTTGGGCTTTCTTTGGGCTTTGTTTGGGCTTTCTTTGGGCTTTCTTCAACCTTTCTTTGGGCTTTCTTTCCCCTTTCTTTGGGCTTTCTTTGGGCTTTCTTTCCCCTTTCTTTCCACTTTCTTTGGGCTTTCTTTGGGCTTTCTTAGGCTTTCTTTCCCCTTTCTTTGGGCTTTCTTTCCCCTTTCTTTGGGCTTTCTTTCCCCTTTCTTTGGGCTTTCTTTCCCCTTTCTTTGGGCTGTCATTACCCTTTCTTTGGGCTTTCTTTCCCCTTTCTTTGGGCTTTCCTTGGGGTTTCTTTGGGCTTTCTTTGGGCTTTCTTTCCCCTTTCTTTCCACTTTCTTTGGGCTTTCTTTGGGCTTTCTTTGGGCTTTCTTTCCCCTTTCTTTCCCCTTTCTTTGGGCTTTCTTTGGGCTTTCTTTGGGCTTTCTTTGGGCTTTCTTTGGGCTGTCATTCCCCTTTCTTTGGGCTTTCTTTCCCCTTTCTTTGGGCTTTCTTTGGGCTTTCTTTCCCCTTTCTTTGGGCTTTCTTTGGGCTTTATTTGGGCTTTCTTTGGGCTTTCTTTCCCCTTTCTTTGGGCTTTCTTTCCCCTTTCTTTGGGCTTTCTTTGGGCTTTCTTTCCACTTTCTTTGGGCTTTGTTTCCCCTTTCTTTGGGCTTTCTTTCCCCTTTCTTTGGGCTTTCTTTGGGCTTTCTTTGGGCTTTCTTTCCGCTTTCTTTGGGCTTTCTTTGGGCTTTCTTTTCCTTTTCTTTGGGTTCTCTTTCCACTTTCTTTGGGCTTTCTTTCCCCTTTCTTTGGGCTTTCTTTCCACTTTCTTTGGGCTTTCTATCCCCTTTCTTTGGGCTTTCTTTCCCCTTTCCTTGGGCTTTCTTTCCACTTTCTTTGGGCTTTCTATCCCCTTTCTTTGGGCTTTCTTTCCCCTTTCTTTGGGCTTTCTTTGTGCTTTCTCTGACCTTTCTTTGGGCTGTCTTTCCCCTTTCTTTCCCCTTTCCTTGGGCTCTCTTTTTTGCTTTCTTTCCCCTTTCTTTGGGCTTTCTTTCCCCTTTCTTTCCCCTTTATTTGGGCTTTCTTTGGGCTTTCTTTGGGCTTTCTTTGGGCTTTCTTTGGGCTTTCTTCGGGATTTCTTTCCGCTTTGTTTGGGCTTTCTTTGGGCTTTCTTTGGGCTTTCTTTGGGCTTTCTTCGGGCTTTCTTTCCTCTTTCTTTGGGCTTTCTTTCCCCTTTCTTTGGGCTGTCATTCCCCTTTCTTTCGGCTTTCTTTCCCCTTTCTTTGGGCTTTCTTTGCCTTTTCTTTGGGCTTTCTTTGGGCTTTCTTTGGGATATCTCTGGGCTTTCTTTCACCTTTCTTTGGGCTTTCTTTCCCCTTTCTTTGGGCTTTCTTTCCCCTTTCTTTGGGCTTTCTTTCCCCTTTCTTTGGGCTTTCTTTGAGCTTTCTTTCCCCTTTCTTTGGGCTTTCTTTCCCCTTTCTTTGGGCTTTCATTGGGCTGTCTTTCCCCTTTCTTTGGGCTTTCTTTCCCCTTTCTTTGGGCTTTCTTTCCCCTTTCTTTGGGCTTTCTTTCCCCTTTCTTTGGGCTTTCTTTCCCCTTTCTTTGGGCTTTCTTTGGGCTTTCTTTCCCCTTTCTTTCCCCTTTCTTTGGGCTTTCTCTGGGCTTTCTTTCCCCTTTCTTTGGGCTTTCTTTCCCCTTTCTTTGGGTTTTATTTCCCCTTTCTTTCCCCTTTCTTTCCCCTTTCCTTGGGCGTTCTTTCCCCTTTCTTTGGGCTTTCCTTTTTCCTTTCTTTGGGGTTTCTTTGGGCTTTCTTCCCCCTTTCTTTGGGCTTTCTTTCCCCTTTCTTTGGGCTTTCTTTGGGCTTTCTTTGGGCTTTCTTTCCCCTTTCTTTGGGCTGTCATTCCCCTTTCTTTGGGCTTTCTTTCCCCTTTCTTTGGGCTTTCCTTGGGCTTTCTTTGGGCTTTCTTTCCCCTTTCTTTCCAATTTCTTTGGGCTTTCTTTGGGCTTTCTTTGGGCTTTCTTTCCCCTTTCTTTGGGATTTCTTTCCCCTTTCTTTTGGCTTTCCTTGGGCTTTCTTTGGGTTTTCTTTCCCCTTTCTTTCCATTTTCTTTGGGCTTTCTTTGGGCTTTCTTTGGGCTTTATTTGGGCTTTCTTTGGGCTTTCTTTGGGCTTTCTTTCCCCTTTCTTTGGGCTTTCTTTCCCCTTTCTTTGGGCTTTCTTTCCCCTTTCTTTCCCCTTTCTTTGGGCTTTCTTTCCCCTTTCTTTGGGCTTTCTTTGGGGTGTCTTTCCCCTTTCTTTGGGCTTTCTTTCCCCTTTCTTTGGACTTTCTTTCCCCTTTCTCTGGGCTTTCTTTCCCCTTTCTTTGGGCTTTCTTTCCCCTTTCTTTGGGCTTTCTTTCCCCTTTCTTTGGGCTTTCTTTCCCCTTTCTTTGGGCTTTCTTTGAGCTTTCTTTCCCCTTTCTTTGGGCATTCTTTCCCCTTTCTTTGGGCTTTCTTTGGGCTGTCTTTCCCCTTTCTTTGGGCTTTCTTTCCCCTTTCTTTGGGCTTTCTTTCCCCTTTCTTTGGGCTTTCTTTCCCCTTTCTTTGGGCTTTCTTTCCCCTTTCTTTGTGCTTTCTTTCCCCTTTCTTTCTCGTTTCTTTGGGCTTTCTTTGGGCTTTCTTTCCCCTTTCTTTGGGCTTTCTTTGGGCTTTCTCTCCACTTTCTTTGGGCTTTCTTTCCCCTTTATTTCCCCTTTCTTTGGGCTTTCTTTGGGCTTTCTTTGGGCTTTCTTTGGGCTTTCTTTCCCCTTTCTTTGGGCTTTCTTTCCCCTTTCTGTGGGCTTTCTTTGGACTTTCTTTTGGCTTTCTTTGGGCTTTCTTTCCCCTTTCTTTGGGCTTTCTTTCCCCTTTCTTTTGGCTTTCCTTGGGCTTTCTTTGGGCTTTCTTTGTGCTTTCTTTCCCCTTTCTTTCCATTTTCTTTGGGCTTTCTTTGGGCTTTCTTTCCCCTTTCTTTGGGCTTTCTTTCCCCTTTCTTTGGGCTTTCTTTGGGCTTTATTTGGGCTTTCTTTCCCCTTTCTTTGGGATTTCTTTCCCGTTTCTTTGGGCTGTCATTCCCCTTTCTTTGGGCTTCCTTTCCCCTTTCTTTGGGCTTTCCTTGGGCTTTCTTTGGGCTTTCTTTCCCCTTTCTTTCCAATTTCTTTGGGCTTTCTTTGGGCTTTCTTTGGGCTTTCTTTCCCCTTTCTTTGGGCTTTCTTTCCCCTTTCTTTTGGCTTTCCTTGGGCTTTCTTTGGGCTTTCTTTGTGCTTTCTTTCCCCTTTCTTTCCATTTTCTTTGGGCTTTCTTTGGGCTTTCTTTCGGCTTTCTTTCCCCTTTCTTTGGGCTTTCTTTCCCCTTTCTTTGGGCTTTCTTTCCCCTTTCTTTGGGCTTTCTTTACCCTTTCTTTGGGCTCTCTTTCCCCTTTCTTTGGGCTTTCTTTGAGCTTTCTTTCCCCTTTCTTTGGGCTTTCTTTCCCCTTTCTTTGGGCTTTCTTTGGGGTGTCTTTCCCCTTTCTTTGGGCTTTCTTTCCCCTTTCTTTGGACTTTCTTTCCCCTTTCTCTGGGCTTTCTTTCCCCTTTCTTTGGGCTTTCTTTCCCCTTTCTTTGGGCTTTCTTTCCCCTTTCTTTGGCTTTCTTTCCCCTTTCTTTGGGCTTTCTTTGAGCTTTCTTTCCCCTTTCTTTGGGCTTTCTTTCCCCTTTCTTTGGGCTTTCTTTGGGCTGTCTTTCCCCTTTCTTTGGGCTTTCTTTCCCCTTTCTTTGGGCTTTCTTTCCCCTTTCTTTGGTCTTTCTTTCCCCTTTCTTTGGGCTTTCTTTGGGCTTTCTTTCCCCTTTCTTTCCCCTTTCTTTGGGCTTTCTCTGGGCTTTCTTTCCCCTTTCTTTGGGCTTTCTTTCCCCTTTCTTTGGGCTTTATTTCCCCTTTCTTTGGGCTTTCTTTCCCCTTTCCTTGGGCTTTCTTTCCCCTTTCTTTGGGCTTTCTTTCCCCTTTCTTTGGGGTTTCTTTGGGCTTTCTTTCCACTTTCTTTGGGGTTTCTTTGGGCTTTCTTTCCCCTTTCTTTGGGCTTTCTTTGGGCTTTCTTTCCCCTTTCTTTCCCCCTTCTTTTGGCTTTCTTTCCCATTTCTTTCCCCTTTCTTTGGGCTTTCTTTCCCCTTTCTTTGGGCTTTCTTTCCCCTTTCTTTGGGCTTTCTTTCCCCTTTCTCTCCCCTTTCCTTGGGCTCTCTTTTTTGCTTTCTTTCCCCTTTCTTTGGGCTTTCTTTCCCCTTTCTTTCCCCTTTATTTGGGCTTTCTTTGGGCTTTCTTTGGGCTTTCTTTGGTCTTTCTTTCCCCTTTCTTTGGGCTTTCTTTCCCCTTTCTGTGAGCTTTCTTTTGCTTTCTTTGGGATTTCTTTGGGCTTTCTTTCCCCTTTCTTTGGGCTTTCTTTCCCCTTTCTTTGGGCTTTCCTTGGGCTTTCTTTGTGCTTTCTTTGGGCTTTCTTTTTGGGCTTTCTTTGGGCTTTCTTTGGGCTTTCTTTCCCCTTTCTTTGGGCTTTCTTTCCCCTTTTTTTGGCTTTCTTTCCCCTTTCTTTGGGCTTTCTTTCCCCTTTCTTTGGGCTGTCATTCCCCTTTCTTTTGGCTTTCTTTAACCTTTCTTTGGGGTTTCCTTGGGCTTTCTTTCGGCTTCCTTTGGGCTTTCTTTCCCCTTTCTTTCCACTTCTTTGGGCTTTCTTTGGGCTTTCTTTGGCTTTCTTTCCCCTTTCTTTCCCCCTTTCTTTGGGCTTTCTTTCCCCCTTTCTTTCCCCTTTCTTTGGGCTGTCTTTGGGCTTTCTTGGGCTTTCTTTGGGCTGTCATTCCCCTTTCTTTGGGCTTTCTTTCCCCTTTCTTTGGGCTTTCTTTGGGCTTTCTTTGGGCTTTCTTTGGGCTTTCTTTGGCTTTCTTTGGGTTTATTTGGGCTTTCTTGGGCTTTCTTTAACCTTTCTTTGGGCTTTCTTTGGGCTTTCTTTCCCCCTTTCTTTCCACTTTCTTTGGGCTTTCTTTGGGCTTTCTTGGGCTTTCTTTCCCCTTTCTTTGGGCTTTCTTTCCCCTTTCTTTGGCTTTCTTTCCCCTTTCTTTGGGTTGTCATTCCCCTTTCTTTGGGCTTTCTTTCCCCTTTCTTTGGGCTTTCCTTGGGGTTTCTTTGGGCTTTCTTTGGGCCTTTCATTCCCCTTTCTTTCCACTTTCTTTGGGCTTTCTTTGGGCTTTCTTTGGGCTTTCTTTCCCCTTTCTTTCCCCTTTCTTTGGGCTTTCTTTGGGCTTTCTTTGGGCTTTCTTTGGGCTTTCTTTCCCCTTTCTTTCCGCTTCTTTGGGCTTTCTTTGGGCTTTCTTTGGGCTTTCTTTCCCCTTTCTTTGGGCTTTCTTTCCCCTTTTTTTGGGCTTTCTTTCCCTTTCTTTGGCTTTCTTTCCCCTTTCTTTGGGCTGTCATTCCCCTTTCTTTGGGCTTTCTTTCCCCTTTCTTTGGGCTTTCCTTGGGCTTTCTTTCGGCTTTCTTTGGGCTTTCTTTCCCCTTTCTTTCCACTTTCTTTGGGCTTTCTTTCCCCTTTCTTTCCCCTTTCTTTGGGCTTTCTTTGGGCTTTCTTTGGGCTTTCTTTGGGCTTTCTTTGGGCTGTCATTCCCCTTTCTTTGGGCTTTCTTTCCCCTTTCTTTGGGCTTTCTTTGGGCTTTCTTTGGGCTTTATTTGGGCTTTCTTTGGGCTTTCTTTCGGCTTTCTTTGGGCTTTCTTTGGGCTTTCTTTCCCCTTTCTTTGGGCTTTCTTTGGGCTTTCTTTGGGCTTTCTTTCCGCTTTCTTTGGGCTTTCTTTGGGCTTTCTTTCCCCTTTCTTTGGGGTTTCTTTCCCCTTTCTTTGGGCTTTCCTTGGGCTTTCTTTGGCTTTCTTTGGGTGTTTCTTTCCCCTTTCTTTCCACTTTCTTTGGGCTTTCTTTGGGCTTTCTTTGGGCTTTCTTTCCCCTTTCTTTCCCCTTTCTTTGGGCTTTCTTTGGGCTTTCTTGGGCTTTCTTTGGGCTTTCTTTGGGCTGTCATTCCCCTTTCTTTGGGCTTTCTTTCCCCTTTCTTTGGGCTTTCTTTGGGCTTTCTTTCCCCTTTCTTTGGCTTTCTTTGGGCTTTATTTGGGCTTTCTTTGGGCTTTCTTTCCCCTTTCTTTGGGCTTTCTTTCCCCTTTCTTTGGGCTTTCTTTGGGCTTTCTTTCCACTTTCTTTGGGCTTTGTTTCCCCTTTCTTTGGGCTTTCTTTCCCCTTTCTTTGGGCTTTCTTTGGGCTTTCTTTGGGCTTTCTTTCCGCTTTCTTTGGGCTTTCTTTGGGCTTTCTTTTCCTTTTCTTTGGGTACTCTTTCCCCTTTCTTTGGGCTTTCTTTCCCCTTTCTTTGGGCTTTCTTTCCACTTCTTTGGGCTTTCTATCCCCTTTCTTGGGGCTTTCTTTCCCCTTTCTTTGGCTTTCTTTCCACTTTCTTTGGGCTTTCTATCCCCTTTCTTTGGGCTTTCTTTCCCCTTTCTTTGGGCTTTCTTTGTGCTTTCTCTCACCTTTCTTTGGGCTTTCTTTCCCCTTTCTTTCCCCTTTCCTTGGGCTCTCTTTTTTGCTTTCTTTCCCCTTTCTTTGGGCTTTCTTTCCCCTTTTTTGGGCTTTCTTTCCCCTTTCTTTGGGCTTTCTTTCCCTTTCTTTGGGCTGTCATTCCCCTTTCTTTGGGCTTTCTTTCCCCTTTCTTTGGGCTTTCTTGGGCTTCTTTCGGCTTCCTTTGGGCTTTCTTTCCCCTTTCTTTCCACTTTCTTTGGGCTTTCTTTGGGCTTTCTTTGGGCTTCTTTCCCCTTTCTTTCCCCTTTCTTTGGGCTTTCTTTCCCCTTTCTTTCCCCTTCTTTGGGCTTTCTTTGGGCTTTCTTTGGGCTTTCTTTGGGCTGTCATTCCCCTTTCTTTGGGCTTTCTTTCCCCTTCTTTGGGCTTTCTTTGGGCTTTCTTTGGGCTTTCTTTGGGCTTCTTTGGGCTTTCTTTAACCTTTCTTTGGGCTTTCTTTCCCCTTTCTTTGGGCTTTCTTTGGGCTTTCTTTCCCCTTTCTTTCCACTTTCTTTGGGCTTTCTTTGGGCTTTCTTGGGCTTTCTTTCCCCTTTCTTTGGGCTTTCTTTCCCCTTTCTTTGGGCTTTCTTTCCCCTTTCTTTGGGCTTTCTTTCCCCTTTCTTTGGGCTGTCATTCCCCTTTCTTTGGGCTTTCTTTCCCCTTTCTTTGGGCTTTCCTTGGGGTTTCTTTGGGCTTTCTTTGGGCTTTCTTTCCCTTTCTTTCCACTTTCTTTGGGCTTTCTTGGGCTTTCTTTGGGCTTTCTTTCCCCTTTCTTTCCCCTTTCTTTGGGCTTTCTTTGGGCTTTCTTTGGGCTTTCTTTGGGCTGTCATTCCCCTTTCTTTGGGCTTTCTTCCCCTTTCTTTGGGCTTTCTTTGGGCTTTCTTTCCCTTTCTTTGGGCTTCTTTGGGCTTTATTTGGGCTTTCTTTGGGCTTTCTTTCCCCTTTCTTTGGGCTTTCTTTCCCCTTTCTTTGGGCTTTCTTTGGGCTTTCTTTGGGCTTTCTTTCCGCTTTCTTTGGGCTTTCTTTGGGCTTTCTTTTCCTTTTCTTTGGGTTCTCTTCCCTTTCTTTGGGCTTTCTTTCCCCTTTCTTTGGGCTTTCTTTCCACTTTCTTTGGGCTTTCTATCCCCTTTCTTTGGGCTTTCTTTCCCCTTTCTTTGGGCTTTCTTTGTGCTTTCTCTCACCTTTCTTTGGGCTTTCTTTCCCCTTTCTTTCCCCTTTCCTTGGGCTCTCTTTTTGCTTTCTTTCCCCTTTCTTTGGGCTTTCTTTCCCCTTTCTTTCCCCTTTATTTGGGCTTTCTTTGGGCTTTCTTTGGGCTTTCTTTGGGCTTTCTCGGGATTTCTTTCCCCTTTGTTTGGGCTTTCTTTGGGCTTTCCTTTGGGCTTTCTTTGGGCTTTCTTCGGGCTTTCTTTGCTCTTTCTTTGGGCTTTCTTTCCCCTTTCTTTGGGGCTGTCATTCCCCTTTCTTTGGGCTTTCTTTCCCCTTTCTTTGGGCTTTCTTTCCCTTTTCTTTGGGCTTTCTTTGGGCTTTCTTTGGGATTTCTCTGGGCTTTCTTTCACCTTTCTTTGGGCTTTCTTTCCCCTTTCTTTGGGCTTTCTTTCCCCTTTCTTTGGGCTTCTTTCCCCTTTCTTTGGGCTTTCTTTGAGCTTTCTTTCCCCTTTCTTTGGGCTTTCTTTCCCCTTTCTTTGGGCTTTCATTGGGCTGTCTTTCCCCTTTCTTTGGGCTTTCTTTCCCCTTTCTTTGGGCTTTCTTTCCCTTTCTTTGGGCTTTCTTTCCCCTTTCTTTGGGCTTTCTTTCCCCTTTCTTTGGGCTTTCTTTGGGCTTTCTTTCCCCTTTCTTTCCCCTTTCTTTGGGCTTTCTCTGGGCTTTCTTTCCCCTTTCTTTGGGCTTTCTCTTCCCCTTTCTTTGGTTTTATTTCCCCTTTCTTTGGGCTTTCTTTCCCCTTTCCTTGGGCGTTCTTTCCCCTTTCTTTGGGCTTTCTTTTTCCTTTCTTTGGGGTTTCTTTGGGCTTTCTTTCCCCTTTCTTTGGGGTTTCTTTGGGCTTTCTTTCCCCTTTCTTTGGGCTTTCTTTGGGCTTTCTTTCCCCTTTCTTTCCCCTTTTCTTTTGGCTTTCTTTCCCCTTTCTTTCCCCTTTCTTTGGGCTTTCTTTCCCCTTTCTTTCGCCTTTCCTTGGGCTCTCTTTTTTGCTTTCTTTCCCCTTTCTTTGGGCTTTCTTTCCCCTTTCTTTCCCCTTTATTTGGGCTTTCTTTGGGCTTTCTTTGGGCTTTCTTTCCCCTTTCTTTGGGCTTTCTTTCCCCTTTCTGTGAGCTTTCTTTGGGCTTTCTTTGGGATTTCTTTGGGCTTTCTTTCCCCTTTCTTTGGGCTTTCTTTCCCCTTTCTTTGGGCTTTCTTTCCCCTTTCTTTGGGCTTTCCTTGGGCCTTTCTTTGTGCTTTCTTTGGGCTTTCTTCCCTTTCTTTCCGCTTTCTTTGGGCTTTCTTTGGCTTTCTTGGGCTTTCTTTCCCCTTTCTTTGGGCTTCTTTCCCCTTTTTTTGGGCTTTCTTTCCCCTTTCTTTGGGCTTTCTTTCCCTTTCTTTTGGCTGTCATTCCCCTTTCTTTGGCTTTCTTTCCCCTTTCTTTGGGCTTTCCTTGGGCTTTCCTTGGATTTCTTTGGGCTTTCTTTCCCCTTTCTTTCCACTTTCTTAGGGCTTCTTTGGGCTTTCTTTGGGCTTTCTTTCCCCTTTCTTTCCACTTTCTTGGGCTTTCTTTCCCCTTTCTTTCCCCTTTCTTTGGGCTTTCTTTGGGCTTTCTTTGGGCTTTCTTTGGGCTTTCTTTGGGCTGTCATTCCCCTTTCTTTGGCTTTCTTTCCCCTTTCTTTGGGCTTTCTTTGGGCTTTCTTTGGGGCTTTATTTGGGCTTTCTTTCCACTTTCTTTGAGCTTTCTTTGGGCTTTCTTGGGCTTCTTTGGGCTTTCTTTCCCCTTTCTTTGGGCTTTCTTTGGGCTTTCTTTCCCCTTTCTTTCCACTTTCTTTGGGCTTTCTTTGGGCTTTCTTGGGCTTTCTTTCCCTTTCTTTGGGCTTTCTTTCCCCTTTCTTGGGCTATCTTTCCCCTTTCTTTGGGCTTTCTTTCCCCTTTCTTTGGGCTGTCATTCCCCTTTCTTTGGGCTTTCTTTCCCCTTTCTTTCGGCTTTCCTTGGGCTTTCTTTGGGCTTTCTTTGGGCTTTCCTTCCCCTTTCTTTCCACTTTCTTTGGGCTTTCTTTGGGCTTTCTTTGGGCTTTCTTTCCCCTTTCTTTCCCCTTTCTTGGGCTTTCTTTCCCTTTCTTTCCCCTTTCTTTGGGCTTTCTTTGGGCTTTCTTTGTGCTTTCTTTGGGCTGTCATTCCCCTTTCTTTGGGCTTTCTTTCCCTTTCTTTGGCTTTCTTTGGGCTTTCTTTGGGCTTTATTTGGGCTTTCTTTGGGCTTTCTTTCGGCTTTCTTTGGACTTTCTTTGGGCTTTCTTTTCCCTTTCTTTGGGCTTTCTTTCCCCTTTCTGTGGGCTTTCTTTGGGCTTTCTTTGGGCTTTCTTTGGACTTTCTTTGGGCTTCTTTCCCCTTTCTTTGGGGTTTCTTTCCCCTTTCTTTGGGCTTTCCTTGGGCTTCTTTGGGCTTTCTTTGGGTTTTCATTCCCTTTCTTTCCACTTTCTTTGGGCTTTCTTTGGGCTTTCTTTGGGCTTTCTTTCCCCTTTCTTTGGGCTTTCTTTCCCTTTCTTGGGCTTTCTTTCCCCTTTCTTTGGGCTGTCATTCCCCTTTCTTTGGGCTTTCTTTCCCCTTTCTTTGGGCTTTCTTTCCTTTTCTTTGGGCTTTCTTTGGGCTTTCTTTGGGCTTTCTTTGGGCTTTCTCTGGGCTTTCTTCCCCTTTCTTTGGGCTTTCTTTCCCTTTCTTTGGGCTTTCTTTCCCCTTTCTTGGGCTTTCTTTCCCCTCTCTTTGGGCTTTCTTTGAGCTTTCTTTCCCCTTTCTTTGGGCTTTCTTGCCCCTTTCTTTGGGCTTTCTTTGGGCTGTCTTTCCCCTTTCTTTGGGCTTTCTTTCCCCTTTCTTTGGGCTTTCTTTCCCCTTTCTTTGGGCTTTCCTTCCCCTTGCTGTGGGCTTTCTTTGCGCTTTCTTTGCCTTTCTTTGGGCTTCTTTGGGCTTTCTTCCCCTTTGTTGGGCTTTCTTTCCCCTTTCTTTGGGGCTTTATTTCTCCTTTCTTTGGCTTTCTTTGTGCTTTCTTTCCCCTTTCTTTGGGGTTTCTTTGGGCTGTCATTCCCCTTTCTTTGGGCTTTCTTTCCCCTTTCTTTGGGCTTTCTTTGGGCTTTCTTTGGGCTTTCTTTGGGCTTTCTTTGGGCTTTCTTTGGGCTTTCTTAACCTTTCTTTGGGCTTTCTTTCCCCTTTCTTTGGGCTTTCTTTGGGCTTTCTTTCCCCTTTCTTTCCACTTTCTTTGGGCTTTCTTTGGGCTTTCTTGGGCTTTCTTTCCCCTTTCTTTGGGCTTTCTGTTCCCCTTTCTTTGGGCTTTCTTTCCCCTTTCTTTGGGCTTTCTTTCCCCTTTCTTTGGGGTTTCTTTCCCCTTTCTTTGGGCTTTCCTTGGGCTTTCTTTGGGCTTTCTTTGGGTTTTCTTTCCCCTTTCTTTCCACTTTCTTTGGGCTTTCTTTGGGCTTTCTTTGGGCTTTCTTTCCCCTTTCTTTCCCCTTTCTTTGGGCTTTCTTTGGGCTTTCTTTGGGCTTTCTTGGGCTTTCTTTGGGCTGTCATTCCCCTTTCTTTGGGCTTTCTTTCCCCTTTCTTTGGGCTTTCTTTGGGCTTTCTTTCCCCTTTCTTTGGGCTTTCTTGGGCTTTATTTGGGCTTTCTTTGGGCTTCTTTCCCCTTTCTTTGGGCTTTCTTTCCCCTTTCTTTGGGCTTTCTTTGGGCTTTCTTTCCACTTTCTTTGGGCTTTGTTTCCCCTTTCTTTGGGCTTTCTTTCCCTTTCTTTGGGCTTTCTTTGGGCTTTCTTTGGGCTTTCTTTCCGCTTTCTTTGGGCTTTCTTTGGGCTTTCTTTTCCTTTTCTTTGGGTACTCTTTCCCCTTTCTTTGGGCTTTCTTTCCCCTTTCTTTGGGCTTTCTTTCCACTTTCTTTGGGCTTTCTTTCCACTTTCTTTGGGCTTTCTATCCCCTTTCTTTGGGCTTTCTTTCCCCTTTCTTTGGGCTTTCTTTGTGCTTTCTCTCACCTTTCTTTGGGCTTTCTTTCCCTTTCTTTCCCCTTTCCTTGGGCTCTCTTTTTGCTTTCTTTCCCCTTTCTTTGGGCTTTCTTTCCCCTTTTTGGGCTTTCTTTCCCCTTTCTTTGGGCTTTCTTTCCCCTTTCTTTGGGCTGTCATTCCCCTTTCTTTGGGCTTTCTTTCCCCTTTCTTTGGGCTTTCCTTGGGCTTTCTTTCGGCTTCCTTTGGGCTTTCTTTCCCCTTTCTTTCCACTTTCTTTGGGCTTTCTTTGGGCTTTCTTTGGGCTTTCTTTCCCCTTTCTTTCCCCTTTCTTTGGGCTTTCTTTCCCCTTTCTTTCCCCTTTCTTTGGGCTTTCTTTGGGCTTTCTTTGGGCTTTCTTTGGGCTGTCATTCCCTTTCTTTGGGCTTTCTTTCCCCTTTCTTTGGGCTTTCTTTGGGCTTTCTTTGGGCTTTCTTTGGGCTTTCTTTGGGCTTTCTTTAACCTTTCTTTGGGCTTTCTTTCCCCTTTCTTTGGGCTTTCTTTGGGCTTTCTTTCCCCTTTCTTTCCACTTTCGTTGGGCTTTCTTTGGGCTTTCTTGGGCTTTCTTTCCCCTTTCTTTGTGGCTTTCTTTCCCCTTTCTTTGGGCTTTCTTTCCCTTTCTTGGGCTTTCTTTCCCCTTTCTTTGGGCTGTCATTCCCCTTCTTTGGGCTTTCTTTCCCCTTTCTTTGGGCTTTCCTTGGGGTTTCTTTGGGCTTTCTTTGGGCTTCTTTCCCCTTTCTTTCCACTTTCTTTGGGCTTTCTTGGGCTTTCTTTGGCTTTCTTTCCCCTTTCTTTCCCTTTCTTTGGGCTTTCTTTGGGCTTTCTTTGGGCTTCTTTGGGCTGTCATTCCCCTTTCTTTGGGCTTTCTTTCCCCTTTCTTTGGGCTTTCTTTGGCTTTCTTTCCCCTTTCTTTGGGCTTTCTTTGGGCTTATTTGGGCTTTCTTTGGGCATTCTTTCCCTTTCTTTGGGCTTTCTTTCCCCTTTCTTTGGGCTTTCTTTGGGCTTTCTTTGGGCTTTCTTTCCGCTTTCTTTGGGCTTTCTTTGGGCTTTCTTTTCCTTTTCTTTGGGTTCTCTTTCCCCTTTCTTTGGGCTTTCTTTCCCCTTTCTTTGGGCTTTCTTTCCACTTTCTTTGGGCTTTCTATCCCCTTTCTTTGGGCTTTCTTTCCCCCTTTCTTTGGGCTTTCTTTGTGCTTTCTCTCACCTTTCTTTGGGCTTTCTTTCCCTTTCTTTCCCCTTTCCTTGGGCTCTCTTTTTTGCTTTCTTTCCCCTTTCTTTGGCTTTCTTTCCCCTTTCTTTCCCCTTTATTTTGGGCTTTCTTTGGGCTTTCTTTGGGCTTTCTTTGGGCTTTCTTCGGGATTTCTTTCCCCTTTGTTTGGGCTTTCTTTGGGCTTTCTTTGGGCTTTCTTTGGGCTTTCTTCGGGCTTTCTTTGCTCTTTCTTTGGGCTTTCTTTCCCCTTTCTTTGGGCTGTCATTCCCCTTTCTTTGGGCTTTCTTTCCCCTTTCTTTGGGCTTTCTTTCCCTTTTCTTTGGGCTTTCTTTGGGCTTTCTTTGGGATTTCTCTGGGCTTTCTTTCACCCTTTCTTTGGGCTTTCTTTCCCCTTTCTTTGGGCTTTCTTTCCCTTTCTTTGGGCTTTCTTTTCCCCTTTCTTTGGGCTTTCTTTGAGCTTTCTTTCCCCTTTCTTTGGGCTTTCTTTCCCCCTTTCTTTGGGCTTTCATTGGGCTGTCTTTCCCCTTTCTTTGGGCTTTCTTTCCCCTTTCTTTGGGCTTTCTTTCCCCCTTTCTTTGGGCTTTCTTTCCCCTTTCTTTGGGCTTTCTTTCCCCTTTCTTTGGGCTTTCTTTGGGCTTTCTTTCCCCTTTCTTTCCCCTTTCTTTGGGCTTTCTCTGGGCTTTCTTTCCCCTTTCTTTGGGCTTTCTTTCCCCTTTCTTTGGTTTTATTTCCCCTTTCTTTGGGCTTTCTTTCCCCTTTCCTGGGCGTTCTTTCCCCTTTCTTTGGGCTTTCTTTTTCCTTTCTTTGGGGTTTCTTTGGGCTTTCTTTCCCCTTTCTTGGGGTTTTCTTTGGGCTTTCTTTCCCCTTTCTTTGGGCTTTCTTTGGCTTTCTTTCCCCTTTCTTTCCCCTTTCTTTTGGCTTTCTTTCCCTTTCTTTCCCCTTTCTTTGGGCTTTCTTTCCCCTTTCTTTCGCCTTTCTTGGGCTCTCTTTTTTGCTTTCTTTCCCCTTTCTTTGGGCTTTCTTTCCCTTTCTTTCCCCTTTATTTGGGCTTTCTTGGGCTTTCTTTGGGCTTTCTTTCCCTTTCTTTGGGCTTTCTTTCCCTTTCTGTGAGCTTTCTTTGGGCTTTCTTTGGATTTCTGTGGGCTTCTTTCCCCTTTCTTTGGGCTTTCTTTCCCCTTTCTTTGGGCTTTCTTTCCCTTTCTTTGGGCTTTCCTTGGGCTTTCTTTGTGCTTTCTTTGGGCTTTCTTTCCCCTTTCTTTCCGCTTTCTTTGGGCTTTCTTTGGGCTTTCTTGGGCTTTCTTTCCCCTTTCTTTGGGCTTTCTTTCCCCTTTTTTTGGGCTTTCTTTCCCCTTTCTTTGGGCTTTCTTTCCCCTTTCTTTTGGCTGTCATTCCCTTTCTTTGGGCTTTCTTTCCCCTTTCTTGGGCTTTCCTTGGGCTTTCCTTGGGATTTCTTTGGGCTTTCTTTCCCCTTTCTTTCCACTTTCTTAGGGCTTTCTTTGGGCTTTTCTTTGGGCTTTCTTTCCCCTTTCTTTCCACTTTCTTTGGGCTTTCTTTCCCCTTTCTTTCCCCTTTCTTTGGGCTTTCTTTGGGCTTTCTTTGGGCTTTCTTTGGGCTTTCTTTGGGCTGTCATTCCCCTGTCTTTTGGGCTTTCTTTCCCCTTTCTTTGGGCTTTCTTTGGGCTTCTTTGGGCTTTATTTGGGCTTTCTTTCCACTTTCTTTGAGCTTTCTTTGGGCTTTCTTGGGGCTTTCTTTGGGCTTTCTTTCCCTTTCTTTGGCTTTCTTTGGGCTTTCTTTCCCCTTTCTTTCCACTTTCTTTGGGCTTTCTTTGGGCTTTCTTGGGCTTTCTTTCCCCTTCTTTGGGCTTTCTTTCCCCTTTCTTTGGGCTATCTTTCCCCTTTCTTTGGGCTTTCTTTCCCCTTTCTTTGGGCTGTCATTCCCCTTTCTTTGGGCTTTCTTTCCCCTTTCTTTCGGCTTTCCTTGGGCTTTCTTTGGGCTTTCTTTGGCTTTCCTTCCCCTTTCTTTCCACTTTCTTTGGGCTTTCTTTGGGCTTTCTTTGGGCTTTCTTTCCCCTTTCTTTCCCTTTCTTTGGGGCTTTCTTTCCCCTTTCTTTCCCCTTTCTTTGGGCTTTCTTTGGGCTTTCTTTGTGCTTTCTTTGGGCTGTCATTCCCTTTCTTTGGGCTTTCTTTCCCCTTTCTTTGGCTTTCTTTGGGCTTTCTTTGGGCTTTATTTGGGCTTTCTTTGGGCTTTCTTTCGGCTTCTTTGGACTTTCTTTGGGCTTTCTTTTCCCTTTCTTTGGGCTTTCTTTCCCCTTTCTGTGGGCTTTCTTTGGGCTTTCTTTGGGCTTTCTTTGGACTTTCTTTGGGCTTTCTTTCCCCTTCTTTGGGGTTTCTTTCCCCTTTCTTGGGCTTTCCTTGGCTTTCTTTGGGCTTTCTTTGGGTTTTCATTCCCCTTTCTTTCCACTTTCTTTGGGCTTTCTTTGGGCTTTCTTTGGGCTTTCTTTCCCCTTTCTTTGGGCTTTCTTTCCCCTTTCTTTGGCTTTCTTTCCCTTTCTTTGGGCTGTCATTCCCCTTTCTTTGGGCTTTCTTTCCCCTTTCTTTGGGCTTTCTTTCCCTTTTCTTTGGGCTTTCTTTGGGCTTTCTTTGGGCTTTCTTTGGGCTTTCTCTGGGCTTTCTTTCCCCTTTCTTTGGGCTTTCTTTCCCCCTTTCTTTGGGCTTTCTTTCCCCTTTCTTTGGGCGTTCTTTCCCCTCTCTTTGGGCTTTCTTGAGCTTTCTTTCCCCTTTCTTTGGGCTTCTTTCCCCTTTCTTTGGGCTTTCTTTGGGCTGTCTTTCCCCTTTCTTTGGGCTTTCTTTCCCCTTTCTTTGGCTTTCTTTCCCCTTTCTTTGGGCTTTCCTTCCCCTTGCTGTGGGCTTTCTTTGCGCTTTCTTTGCCCTTTCTTTGGGCTTTCTTTGGGCTTTCTTCCCCCTTTGTTTGGGCTTTCTTTCCCCTTTCTTTGGGCTTTATTTCTCCTTTCTTTGGGCTTTCTTGTGCTTTCTTTCCCCTTTCTTTGGGTTTCTTTGGGCTGTCATTCCCCTTTCTTTGGGCTTTCTTTCCCCTTTCTTTGGGCTTTCTTGGGCTTTCTTTGGGCTTTCTTTGGGCTTTCTTTGGGCTTTCTTTGGGCTTTCTTAAACCTTTCTTTGGGCTTTCTTTCCCCTTTCTTTGGCTTTCTTTGGGCTTTCTTTCCCTTTCTTTCCACTTTCTTTGGGCTTTCTTTGGGCTTTCTTGGGCTTTCTTTCCCCTTTCTTTGGGCTTTCTTTCCCCTTTCTTTGGGATTTCTTTCCCCTTTCTTTGGGCTTTCTTTCCCTTTCTTTGGGCTGTCATTCCCCTTTCTTTGGCTTTCTTTCCCCTTTCTTTGGGCTTTCCTTGGGGTTTCTTTGGGCTTTCTTTGGGCTTTCTTTCCCCTTCTTTCCCCTTTCTTTGGGCTTTCTTTGGGCTTTCTTTGGGCTTTCTTTGGGCTTTCTTTGGGCTGTCATTCCCCTTTCTTTGGGCTTCTTTCCCCTTTCTTTGGGCTTTCTTTGGGCTTTCTTTCCCTTTCTTTGGGCTTTCTTTGGGCTTTATTTGGGCTTTCTTTGGGCTTTCTTTCCCCTTTCTTTGGCTTTCTTTCCCCCTTTCTTTGGGCTTTCTTTGGGCTTTCTTTCCACTTTCTTTGGGCTTTGTTTCCCCTTTCTTTGGGCTTTCTTTCCCTTTCTTTGGGCTTTCTTTGGGGCTTTCTTTGGGCTTTCTTTCCGCTTTCTTTGGGCTTTCTTTGGGCTTTCTTTTCCTTTTCTTTGGGTTCTCTTTCCCCTTTCTTTGGGCTTTCTTTCCCGTTTCTTTGGGCTTTCTTTCCACTTTCTTTGGGCTTTCTATCCCCTTTCTTTGGGCTTTCTTTCCCCTTTCTTTGGGCTTTCTTTGTGCTTTCTCTCACCTTCTTTGAGCTTTCTTTCCCCTTTCTTTCCCCTTTCCTTGGGCTCTCTTTTTTGCTTTCTTTCCCCTTTCTTTGGGCTTCTTTCCCTTTCTTTCCCCTTTATTTGGGCTTTCTTTGGGCTTTCTTTGGGCTTTCTTTGGGCTTTCTTCGGGATTTCTTTCCCCTTTGTTTGGGCTTTCTTTGGGCTTTCTTTGGG
>NW_027043122.1:0-51973 GCF_036013475.1 Columba livia
TTCTTTGGGCTTTCTTTGGGCTTTCTTTGGGGTATTTTTTCCCTTTCTTTGGGCTTTCTTTGGGCTTTGTTTGGGCTTTCTTGGGCTTTCTTGGGCTTTCTTTCCCCTTTCTTTGGCTTTCTTTTGGCTTTCTTTCCCCTTTCTTTAGGCTTTCTTTGGGCTTTCTTTGGGCTTTCTTTGGGCTTTCTTTCCCATTTATTTGGGCTTTCTTTCCCTTTCTTTGGGCTTTCTTTCCCTTTCTTTGGGCTTTCTTTCCCCTTTCTTTGGCTTTCTTTCCCCTTTCTTTGGTCTTTCTTTGGGCTTTCTTTGGGCTTTCTTTGGGCTTTCTTTTGGCTTTCCTTCCCCTTTCTTTGGGCTTTCTTTGGGCTTTCTTTGGCTTTCTTTGGGCTTTCTATGGCTTTCTATGGGCTTTCTTTGGGCTTTCTTTGGGCTTTCTTTGGGCTTCTTTCCCCTTTCTTTGGGCTTTCTTTGGGCTTTCTTTCCCCTTTCTTTGGGCTTTCTTTCCCCTTTCTTTGGCTTTCTTTGGGCTTCCTTGGGCTTTCTTTGGGCTTTCTTTGGGCTTTCTTTCCCCTTTCTTTGGGCATTCTTTGGCTTTCTTTCCCCTTCTTTGGGCTTTCATTGGGCTGTCTTTGGGCTTTCTTTCCCCTTTCTTTGGGATTTCTTTGGGCTTTCTTTCCCCTTTCTTTGGGCTTTCTTTGGGCTTTCTTTGAGCTTCCTTTGGGCTTACTTTGGGCTTTCTTTGGGCTTTCTTTCGGCTTTCTTTGGGCTTTCTTCCCCTTTCTTTTGGCTTTCATTGGGCTTTCTTTGGGCTTTCTTTCCCCTTTCTTTGGGCTTTCTTTGGGCTTTCTTTCCCTTTCTTTGGGCATTCTTTGGGCTTTCTTTGGGCTTTCTTTCCCCTTTCTTTGGGCTTTCTTTCCCCTTTCTTGGGGCTTTCTTTGGGCTTTCTTTGGGCTTTCTTTCCCCTTTCTTTGGGCTTTCTTTCCCCTTTCTTTGGGCTTTCTTTGGGCTTTCTTTGGGCTTTCCTTCCCCTTTCTTTGTTCTTTCTTTGGGCTTTCTTTGGCTTTCTTTGGGCTTTCTATGGCTTTCTCTGGGCTTTCTTTGGGCTTTCTTTGGGCTTTTTTTGGGCTTCTTTCTCCTTTCTTTGGGTTCTTTGGGCTTTCTTTCCCTTTCTTTGGGCTTTCTTTGGGCTTTCTTGGGCTTTCTTTGGGCTTCCTTTGGGCTTTCTTTGGGCTTTCTTTGGGCTTTCTTTCCCCCTTTCTTGGGGCTTTCTTTGGGCTTTCTTTGTGCTTTCTTTGGGCTTTCTTTCCCCTTTCTTTGGGCATTCTTTGGGCTTTCTTTGGGCTTTCTTTCCCCTTTCTTTGGGCTTTCTTTGGGCTTTCTTTGGGCTTTCTTTCCCCTTTCTTTGGGCTTTCTTTGGCTTTCTTGAGCTTCCTTTGGGCTTACTTTGGGCTTTCTTTGGGCTTTCTTTCGGCTTTCTTTGGGCTTTCTTTCCCCTTTCTTTGGGCTTTCTTTCCCCTTTCTTTGGGCTTTCTTTGGGTTTTCTTTGGGCTTTCTTTGGACTTTCTTTGGGCTTTCTTTACCCTTTCTTTGGGCTTTCTTTGGGCTTTCTTTCCCCTTTCTTTGGGCTTTCTTTGGCCTTTCTTTGGGCTTTCTTTGGCTTTCTTTGGGCTTCCTTCCCCTTTCTTTGGGCTTTCTTTGGGCTTTCTTTGGGCTTTCTATGTGCTTTCTCTGGGCTTTCTTTAGGCTTTCTTTGGGCTTTTTTTGGGCTTCTTTCTCCTTTCTTTGGGCTTTCTTTGGGCTTTCTTTCCCTTTCTTTGGGCTTTCTTTGGGCTTTCTTTGGCTTTCTTTGGGCTTTCTTTCCCCTTTCTTTGGGCTTTCTTTCCCCTTTCTTTGGGCTTTCTTTCCCCTTTCTTTGGGCTTTCTTTCCTCCTTCTTTGGGCTTTCTTGGGCTTTCTTTCCCCTTTCTTTTGTCCCTTGGCTTCTTCTTTTGTCTTCTTTTCTTTTTTGGCTTTTTTTTTTTGTTTTTATTTTTTTTTTTGTCTTTTTTTTTTCTTTTTTTTTTTTCTTCTTTTTTTTTTCTTTTCTTTTCCTTCTTTTTTTTCTTTTTTTTTTTTGGGCTTTCCCTTTCTTTGGGCTTCTTGCTTCTTGTGCTTTCTTTGGGCTTTCTTTCCCTTTCTTTGGGCATTCTTTGGGCTTTCTTTGGGCTTTCTTTCCCCTTTCTTTGGGCTTTCTTTGGGCTTTCTTTGAGCTTCCTTTGGGCTTACTTTGGGCTTTCTTTGGGCTTTCTTTCGGCTTTCTTTGGGCTTTCTTTCCCCTTTCTTTGGGCTTTCTTTCCCCTTTCTTTGGGCTTTCTTTGGGCTTTCTTTCCCCTTTCTTTGGGCTTTCTTTACCCTTTCTTTGGGCTTTCTTTGGCTTTCTTTCCCCTTTCTTTGGGCTTTCTTTGGGCTTTCTTTGGCTTTCTTTGGGCTTTCTTTCCCCTTTCTTTGGGCCTTCTTTTGGCTTTCTTTCTCCTTTCTTTAGGCTTTCTTTGGGCTTTCTTTGGGCTTTCTTTCCCCTTTCTTTGGGCTTTCTTTGGGCTTTTCTTCCCCTTTCTTTGGACTTTCTTTGGGCTTTCTTTCCCCTTTCTTTGGGCTTTCGTTGGGCTATCTTCCCCTTTCTTTCCCCTTTCTTGGGCTTTCTTTCCCCTTTCTTTGGGCTTTCTTTAGGCTTTCTTTGGGCTTTCTTTCCCCTTTCTTTGGGCTTTCTTTCCCCTTTCTTTGGGCTTTCTTTCCCTTTCATTCTGCTTTCTTTGGGCTTTCTTTGGCCTTTCTTTCGGCTTTCCTTCCCCTTTCTTTGGGCTTTCTTTCCCTTTCTTTGGCTTTCTTTCCCCTTTCTTTGGGATTTCTTTCCCCTTTCTTTGGGCTTTCTTTCCCTTTCTTTGGGCTTTCTTCCTGTTTCTTTGGGCTTTCTTTGGGCTTTCTTTGGGCTGTCTTTGGGCTTTCTTTGGGCTTTCTTTGGGCTTTCTTTGGACTTTCTTTCCCTTTCTTTGGGCTTTCTTTGGGCTTTCTTTGGGCTTTCCTTGGGCTTCCTTTGGGCTTTCTTTGGGCTTTGTTTGGGCTTTCTTTGGGATTTCTTTGGGATTTCTTTGGGCTTTCTTTACCCTTTCTTTGGGCTTTCTTTCCCTTTCTTTTGGCTTTCTTTGCCCTTTCTTTGGGCTTTCTTTGCCCTTTCTTGGGCTTTTTTTGCCCTTTCTTAGGGCTTACTTTCCCCTTTCTTTGGATTTCTTTGGGCTTTCTTTCTCTTTCTTTGGCTTTCTTTCCCCTTTCTTTGGGCTTTCTTTCCCCTTTCTTTGGGCTTCTTTCTCCTTTCTTTGGGCTTTCTTTGGGGTTTCTTTCCCCTTTCTTTGGCTTTCTTTGGGCTTTCTTTGGGCTTTCTTTGGGCTTTCTTTCCCCTTTCTTTGGCTTTCTTTGGGCTTTCTTTCTCATTTATTTTCCCTTTCTTTGGGCTTTCTTTCCCCTTTCTTTGGGCTTTCTTTCCCCTTCCTTTGGGCTTTCTTTGGGCTTTCTTTGGGCTTTCTTTGGGGTTTCTTTCCCTTTCTTTGGGCTTTCTTTGGGCTTTGTTGGGCTTTCTTTGGGCTTTCTTTGGGTTTTCTTCCCCTTTCTTTGGGCTTTCTTTTGGCTTTCTTTCCCCTTTCTTTAGCTTTCTTTGGGCTTTTTTTGGGCTTTCTTTCCCCATTCTTTGGGCTTTCTTTGGCTTTCTTTCCCCTTTCTTTGGACTTTCTTTGGGCTTTCTTTCCCCTTTCTTTGGGATTTCTTTGGGCTTTCTTTGGGCTATCTTCCCTTTCTTTCCCCTTTCCTTGGGCTTTCTTTGGGCTTTCTTTCCACTTTCTTTGGGCTTTCTTTGGGCTTTCTTTGGGCTTTCTTTCCCATTTATTTGGGCTTTCTTTCCCCTTTCTTTGGGCTTTCTTTCCCCTTTCTTTGGGCTTTCTTTCCCTTTCTTTGGGCTTTCTTTCCCCTTTCTTTGGTCTTTCTTTGGGCTTTCTTGGGCTTTCTTTGGGCTTTCTTTGGCTTTCCTTCCCCTTTCTTTGGGCTTTCTTTGGGCTTTCTTTGGGCTTTCTTTGGGCTTTCTATGGGCTTTCTCTGGGCTTTCTTTGGGCTTTCTTTGGGCTTTCTTTGGGCTTCTTTCCCCTTTCTTTGGGCTTTCTTTGGGCTTTCTTTCCCCTTTCTTTGGGCTTTCTTTCCCCTTTCTTTGGGCTTTCTATCCCCTTTCTTTGGGCTTTCTTTCCCCTTTCTTCGGGCTTTCTTTCCCCATTCTTTGGGCTTTCTTTGGGCTTTCTTTCCCCTTTCTTTGGGCTTTCTTTCCCATTTCTTTGGGCTTTCTTTCCCCTTTCTTTGGGATTTCTTTCCCCTTTCTTTGGGCTTTCTTTCCCCTTTCTTTGGGCTTTCTTTCCCCTTTCTTTCCCCTTTCTTTGGGCTTTCTTTGGGCTTTCTTTGGGCTTTCTTTGGGCTTTCTTTCCCCTTTCTTTGGGCTTTCTTTGGGCTTTCTTTGGGCTTTCCTTGGGCTTCCTTTGGGCTTTCTTTGGGCTTTCTTTGGAATTTCTTTGGGATTTCTTTGGGCTTTCTTTCCCTTTCTTTGGGCTTTCTTTCCCCTTTCTTTAGGCTTTCTTTGGGCTTTCTTTGGGCTTTCTTTGGGCTTTATTTCCCCTTTCTTTGGGCTTTCTTTCCCCTTTCTTTGGGCTTTCTTTCCCCTTTCTTTGGGCTTTCTATCCCCTTTCTTTGGGCTTTCTTTCCCCTTTGCTTCGGGCTTTCTTTCCCCTTTCTTTGGGCTTTCTTTGGGCTTCTTTCCCCTTTCTTTGGGCTTTCTTTCCCATTTCTTTGGGCTTTCTTTCCCCTTTCTTTGGGATTTCTTTCCCCTTTCTTTGGGCTTTCTTTCCCCTTTCTTTGGGCTTTCTTTCCCCTTTCTTTGGGCTTTCTTTGGGCTTTCTTTGGGCTTTCTTTCCCCTTTCTTTGGGCTTTCTTTCCCCCTTTCTTTGGGCTTTCTTTCCCATTTCTTTGGCTTTCTTTCCCCTTTCTTTGGGATTTCTTTCCCCTTTCTTTGGGCTTTCTTTCCCCTTTCTTTGGGCTTTCTTTCCCCTTTCTTTGGGCTTTCTTTGGGCTTTCTTTGGGCTTTCTTTCCCCTTTCTTTGGGCTTTCTTTACCCTTTCTTTGGCTTTCTTTGGGCTTTCTTTCCCCTTTCTTTGGGCTTTCTTTGGGCTTTCTTTGGGCTTTCTTTGGGCTTTCTTTCCCCTTTCTTTGGGCCTTCTTTTGGCTTTCTTTCTCCTTTCTTTAGGCTTTCTTTGGGCTTTCTTTGGGCTTTCTTTCCCCTTTCTTTGGGCTTTCTTTGGGCTTTCTTTCCCCTTTCTTTGGACTTTCTTTGGGCTTTCTTTCCCCTTTCTTTGGGCTTTCTTTGGGCTATCTTCCCCTTTCTTTCCGCTTTCTTTGGGCTTTCTTTCCCCTTTCTTTGGGCTTTCTTTAGGCTTTCTTTGGCTTTCTTTCCCCTTTCTTTGGGCTTTCTTTCCCTTTCTTTGGGATTTCTTTCCTTTCATTCTGCTTTCTTTGGGCTTTCTTTGGCCTTTCTTTCGGCTTTCCTTCCCTTTCTTTGGGCTTTCTTTCCCCTTTCTTTTTCTTTCTTTCCCCTTTCTTTGGATTTCTTTCCCCTTTCTTTGGCTTTCTTTCCCCTTTCTTTGGGCTTTCTTTCCCGTTTCTTTGGGCTTTCTTTGTGCTTTCTTTGGGCTGTCTTTGGGCTTTCTTTGGCTTTCTTTGGGCTTTCTTTGGACTTTCTTTCCCCTTTCTTTGGGCTTTCTTTGGGCTTTCTTTGGGCTTTCCTTGGGCTTCCTTGGGCTTTCTTTGGGCTTTGTTTGGGCTTTCTTTGGGATTTCTTTGGGATTTCTTTGGCTTTCTTTACCCTTTCTTTGGGCTTTCTTTCCCCTTTCTTTTGGCTTTCTTTGCCCTTTCTTTGGCTTTCTTTGCCCTTTCTTTGGGCTTTTTTTGCCCTTTCTTAGGGCTTACTTTCCCCTTTCTTTGGGATTTCTTTGGGCTTTCTTTCTCTTTCTTTGGGCTTTCTTTCCCCTTTCTTTGGGCTTTCTTTCCCCTTTCTTTGGGCTTCTTTCTCCTTTCTTTGGGCTTTCTTTGGGGTTTCTTTCCCCTTTCTTTGGGCTTTCTTTGGGCTTTCTTTGGGCTTTCTTTGGGCTTTCTTTCCCCTTTCTTTGGGCTTTCTTTGGGCTTTCTTTCTCATTTATTTTCCCTTTCTTTGGGCTTTCTTTCCCCTTTCTTTGGGCTTTCTTTCCCCTTCCTTTGGGCTTTCTTTGGGCTTTCTTTGGGCTTTCTTTGGGGTATTTTTCCCCTTTCTTTGGGCTTTCTTTGGGCTTTGTTTGGGCTTTCTTTGGGCTTTCTTTGGGCTTTCTTTCCCCTTTCTTTGGGCTTTCTTTTGGCTTTCTTTCCCCTTTCTTTAGGCTTTCTTTGGGCTTTCTTTGGGCTTTCTTTGGGCTTTCTTTCCCATTTATTTGGGCTTTCTTTCCCCTTTCTTTGGGCTTTCTTTCCCCTTTCTTTGGGCTTTCTTTCCCCTTTCTTTGGGCTTTCTTTCCCCTTTCTTTGGTCTTTCTTTGGGCTTTCTTTGGGCTTTCTTTGGGCTTTCTTTGGGCTTTCTTCCCCTTTCTTTGGGCTTTCTTTGGGCTTTCTTTGGGCTTTCTTTGGGCTTTCTATGGGCTTTCTATGGGCTTTCTTTGGGCTTTCTTTGGGCTTTCTTTGGGCTTCTTTCCCCTTTCTTTGGGCTTTCTTTGGGCTTTCTTTCCCCTTTCTTTGGGCTTTCTTTCCCCTTTCTTTGGGCTTTCTTTGGCTTCCTTGGGCTTTCTTTGGGCTTTCTTTGGGCTTTCTTTCCCCTTTCTTTGGGCATTCTTTGGGCTTTCTTTCCCCTTTCTTTGGGCTTTCATTGGGCTGTCTTTGGGCTTTCTTTCCCTTTCTTTGGGATTTCTTTGGGCTTTCTTTCCCCTTTCTTTGGCTTTCTTTGGGCTTTCTTTGAGCTTCCTTTGGGCTTACTTTGGGCTTTCTTTGGCTTTCTTTCGGCTTTCTTTGGGCTTTCTTTCCCCTTTCTTTTGGCTTTCATTGGGCTTTCTTTGGGCTTTCTTTCCCCTTTCTTTGGGCTTTCTTTGGGCTTTCTTTCCCCTTTCTTTGGGCTTTCTTTGGGCTTTCTTTGGGCTTTCTTTCCCTTTCTTTGGGCTTTCTTTCCCCTTTCTTGGGGCTTTCTTTGGGCTTTCTTTGGGCTTTCTTTCCCCTTTCTTTGGGCTTTCTTTCCCCTTTCTTTGGGCTTTCTTTGGGCTTTCTTTGGGCTTTCTTTGGGCTTTCCTTCCCCTTTCTTTGTTCTTTCTTTGGGCTTTCTTTGGGCTTTCTTTGGGCTTTCTATGGGCTTTCTCTGGGCTTTCTTTGGGCTTTCGTTGGGCTTTTTTTGGGCTTCTTTCTCCTTTCTTTGGGCTTTCTTTGGGCTTTCTTTCCCCTTTCTTTGGGCTTTCTTTGGGCTTTCTTTGGGCTTTCTTTGGGCTTCCTTTGGGCTTTCTTTGGGCTTTCTTTGGGCTTTCTTTGGGCTTTCTTTCCCCTTTCTTTGGGCTTTCTTTCCCCTTTCTTGGGGCTTTCTTTGGGCTTTCTTTGTGCTTTCTTTGGGCTTTCTTTCCCCTTTCTTTGGGCATTCTTTGGGCTTTCTTTGGGCTTTCTTTCCCCTTTCTTTGGGCTTTCTTTGGGCTTTCTTGGGCTTTCTTTCCCCTTTCTTTGGGCTTTCTTGGGCTTTCTTTGAGCTTCCTTTGGGCTTACTTTGGGCTTTCTTTGGGCTTTCTTTCGGCTTTCTTTGGGCTTTCTTTCCCCTTTCTTTGGGCTTTCTTTCCCCTTTCTTTGGGCTTTCTTTGGGTTTTCTTTGGGCTTTCTTTGGACTTTCTTTGGGCTTTCTTTAACCCTTTCTTTGGGCTTTCTTTGGGCTTTCTTTCCCCTTTCTTTGGGCTTTCTTTGGGCTTTCTTTGGGCTTTCTTTGGGCTTTCTTTCCCCTTTCTTTCGGCTTTCTTTTGGCTTTCTTTCTCCTTTCTTTAGGCTTTCCTTGGGCTTTCTTTGGGCTTTCTTTCCCCTTTCTTTGGCTTTCTTTGGGCTTTCTTTCCCCTTTCTTTGGACTTTCTTTGGGCTTTCTTTCCCTTTCTTTGGCTTTCTTTGGGCTATCTTCCCCTTTCTTTCCCCTTTCTTTGGGCTTTCTTTCCCCTTTCTTTGGGCTTTCTTTGGGCTTTCTTCGGGCTTTCTTTCCCCTTTCTTTGGGCTTTCTTTCCCCTTTCTTTGGGCTTTCTTTCCCTTTCATTCTGCTTTCTTTGGGCTTTCTTTGGCCTTTCTTTCGGCTTTCCTTCCCCTTTCTTTGGGCTTTCTTTCCCCTTTCTTTGGCTTTCTTTCCCCTTTCTTTGGGCTTTCTTTCCCCTTTCTTTGGGCTTTCTTTCCCCTTTCTTTGGGCTTTCTTTCCCCTTTCTTTGGGCTTTCTTTGGGCTTTCTTTGGGCTGTCTTTGGGCTTTCTTTGGGCTTTCTTTGGCTTTCTTTGGGCTTTCTTCCCCTTTCTTTGGGCTTTCTTTCCCCTTTCTTTGGGCTTTCTTTGGGCTTTCTTTGGGCTGTCTTTGGGCTTTCTTTGGGCTGTCTTTGGGCTTTCTTTGGGCTTTCTTTGGGCTTTCTTTGGGCTTTCTTTCCCCTTTCTTTGGGCTTTCTTTCCCCTTTCTTTAAGCTTTCTTTGGGCTTTCTTTGGGCTTTCCTTGGGCTTCCTTTGGGCTTTCTTTGGGCTTTCTTTGGGATTTCTTTGGGCTTTCTTTACCCTTTCTTTGGGCTTTCTTTCCCCTTTCTTTTGGCTTTCTTTGCCTTTCTTTGGGCTTTCTTTCCCCTTTCTTTGGCTTTCTTTTGCCCTTTCTTAGGGCTTACTTTCCCCTTTCTTTGGCTTTCTTTGGGCTTTCTTTCTCTTTCTTTGGGCTTTCTTTCCCCTTTCTTTGGGCTTTCTTTCCCCTTTCTTTGGGCTTCTTTCTCCTTTCTTTGGCTTTCTTTGGGCTTTCTTTCCCCTTTCTTTGGGCTTTCTTTCCCCTTTCTTTGGGCTTTCTTTCCCTTTCTTTGGGCTTTCTTTGGGCTTTCTTTCTCATTTTTTTTCCCTTCTTTGGGCTTTCTTTCCCCTTTCTTTGGCTTTCTTTCCCCTTCCTTTGGGCTTTCTTTGGGCTTTCTTTGGGCTTTCTTTGGGGTTTCTTTCCCCTTTCTTTGGGCTTTCTTTGGGCTTTGTTTGGGCTTTCTTTGGGCTTTCTTTGGGCTTTCTTTCCCCTTTCTTTGGGCTTTCTTTTGGCTTTCTTTCCCCTTTCTTTAGGCTTTCTTTGGGCTTTCTTTGGGCTTTCTTTCCCCTTTTTTTTTTGCTTTCTTTGGGCTTTCTTTCCCCTTTCTTTGGACTTTCTTTGGGCTTTCTTTCCCCTTTCTTTCCCCTTTCTTTGGGCTTTCTTTCCCCTTTCTTTGGGCTTTCTTTCCCCTTTCTTTGGGCTTTCTTTCCCCTTCCTTTGGGCTTTCTTTGGGCTTTCTTTGGGCTTTCTTTGGGCTTTCTTTGGGCTTTCCTTCCCCTTTCTTTGGGCTTTCTTTGGGCTTTCTTTGGGCTTTCTTTGGGCTTTCTATGGCCTTTCTTTGGCTTTCTTTGGGCTTTCTTTCCCCTTTCTTTGGGCTTTCTTTGGGCTTTCTTTGGGATTTCCTTGGGCTTCCTTTGGGCTTTCTTTGGGCTTTCCTTGGGCTTTCTTTGGGCTTTCTTTCCCCTTTCTTTGGGCTTTCTTTCCCCTTTCTTGGGGCTTTCTTTGGGCTTTCTTTGTGCTTTCTTTGGGCTTTCTTTCCCCTTTCTTTGGCCTTTCTTTGGGCTTTCTTTGGGCTTTCTTTCCCCTTTCTTTGGGCTTTCTTTGGGCTTTCTTTGGGCTTTCTTTCCCCTTTCTTTGGGCTTTCTTTGGGCTTTCTTTGAGCTTCCTTTGGGCTTACTTTGGGCTTTCTTTGGGCTTTCTTTCGGCTTTCTTTGGGCTTTCTTTCCCCTTTCTTGGGCTTTCTTTCCCCTTTCTTTGGGCTTTCTTTGGGCTTTCTTTGGGCTTTCTTTGGACTTTCTTTGGGCTTTCTTTACCCTTTCTTTGGGCTTTCTTTGGGCTTTCTTTCTTCTTTCTTTGGGCTTTCTTTGGGCTTTCTTTGGGCTTTCTTTGGGCTTTCTTTCCCCTTTCTTTCGGCTTTCTTTTGGCTTTCTTTCTCCTTTCTTTAGGCTTTCTTTGGGCTTTCTTTGGGCTTTCTTTCCCCTTTCTTTGGGCTTTCTTTGGGCTTTCTTTCCCCTTTCTTTGGACTTTCTTTGGGCTTTCTTTCCCCTTTCTTTGGGCTTTCTTTGGGCTATCTTCCCCTTTCTTTCCCCTTTCTTTGGGCTTTCTTTCCCCTTTCTTTGGGCTTTCTTTGGGCTTTCTTTGGGCTTTCTTTCCCCTTTCTTTGGGCTTTCTTTCCCCTTTCTTTGGGCTTTCTTTCCCTTTCATTCTGCTTTCTTTGGGCTTTCTTTGGCCTTTCTTTCGGCTTTCCTTCCCCTTTCTTTGGGCTTTCTTTCCCCTTTCTTTGGCTTTCTTTCCCCTTTCTTTGGGCTTTCTTTCCCCTTTCTTTGGGCTTTCTTTCCCCTTTCTTTGGGCTTTCTTTCCCCTTTCTTTGGGCTTTCTTTGGGCTTTCTTTGGGCTGTCTTTGGGCTTTCTTTGGGCTTTCTTTGGGCTTTCTTTGGGCTTTCTTTCCCCTTTCTTTGGGCTTTCTTTGGGCTTTCTTTGGGCTGTCCTGGGGCTTCCTTTGGGCTTTCTTTGGGCTTTCTTTGGGCTTTCTTTGGGATTTCTTTGGGATTTCTTTGGGCTTTCTTTACCCTTTCTTTGGGCTTTCTTTCCCCTTTCTTTTGGCTTTCTTTGCCCTTTCTTTGGGCTTTCTTTCCCCTTTCTTTGGGCTTTCTTTTGCCCTTTATTAGGGCTTACTTTCCCCTTTCTTTGGGCTTTCTTTGGGCTTTCTTTCTCTTTCTTTGGGCTTTCTTTCCCCTTTCATTGGGCTTTCTTTCCCCTTTCTTTGGGCTTTCTTTCCCCTTTCTTTGGGCTTTCTTTGGGCTTTCTTTCTCATTTTTTTTCCCTTTCTTTGGGCTTTCTTTCCCCTTTCTTTGGGCTTTCTTTCCCCTTCCTTTGGGCTTTCTTTGGGCTTTCTTTGTGCTTTCTTTGGGGTTTCTTTCCCCTTTCTTTGGGCTTTCTTTGGGCTTTGTTTGGGCTTTCTTTGGGCTTTCTTTAGGCTTTCTTTCCCCTTTCTTTGGGCTTTCTTTTGGCTTTCTTTCCCCTTTGTTTAGGCTTTCTTTGGGCTTTCTTTGGGCTTTCTTTCCCCTTTTTTTTTTGCTTTCTTTGGGCTTTCTTTCCCCTTTCTTTGGACTTTCTTTGGGCTTTCTTTCCCCTTTCTTTGGGCTTTCTTTGGGCTTTCTTTGGGCTATCTTCCCCTTTCTTTCGCCTTTCTTTGGGCTTTTTTTGGGCTTTCTTTCCCCTTTCTTTGGGCTTTCTTTGGGCTTTCTTTGGGCTTTCTCTGGGCTTTCTTTCCCATTTCTTTGGGCTTTCTTTCCCCTTTCTTTGGGCTTTCTTTCCCCTTTCTTTGGGCTTTCTTTCCCCTTCCTTTGGGCTTTCTTTGGGCTTTCTTTGGGCTTTCTTTGGGCTTTCCTTCCCCTTTCTTTGGGCTTTCTTTGGGCTTTCTTTGGGCTTTCTTTGGGCTTTCTATGGCCTTTCTATGGCCTTTCTCTGGGCTTTCTTTGGGCTTTCTTTGGGCTTTCTTTGGGCTTCTTTCCCCTTTCTGTGGGCTTTCTTTGGGCTTTCTTTCCCCTTTCTTTGGGCTTTCTTTCCCCTTTCTTTGGGCTTTCTTTGGGCTTTCTTTGGGCTTTCTTTCCCCTTTCTTTCGGCATTCTTTGGGCTTTCTTTCCACTTTCTTTGGTCTTTCTTTGGGCTGTCTTTGGGCTTTCTTTCCCCTTTCTTTGGGCTTTCTTTGGGCTTTCTTTCCCCTTTCTTTGGGCTTTCTTTGGGCTTTCTTTGAGCTTCCTTTGTGCTTACTTTGGGCTTTCTTTGGGCTTTCTTTCAGCTTTCTTTGGGCTTTCTTTCCCCTTTCTTTGGGCTTTCTTTCCCCTTTCTTTTGGCTTTCATTGGGCTTTCTTTGGGCTTTCTTTCCCCTTTCTTTGGGTATTCTTTGGGCTTTCTTTCCCCTTTCTTTGGGCTTTCTTTGTGCTTTCTTTCCCATTTCTTTGGGCTTTCTTTTGGCTTTCTTTCCCCTTTCTTTAGGCTTTCTTTGGGCTTTCTTTGGGCTTTCTTTCCCCTTTCTTTGGGCTTTCTTTCCCCTTTCTTTGGACTTTCTTTGGGCTTTCTTTCCCCTTTCTTTGGGCTTTCTTTGGGCTTTCTTTCCCCTTTCTTTGGGCTTTCTTTGGGCTTTCTTTGGGCTTTATTTCCCCTTTCTTTGGGCTTTCTTTCCCCTTTCTTTGGGCTTTCTATCCCCTTTCTTTGGGCTTTTTTTCCCCTTTCTTTGGGCTTTCTTTTGCCCTTTCTTAGGGCTTACTTTCCCCTTTCTTTGGGCTTTCTTTGGGCTTTCTTTCTCTTTCTTTGGGCTTTCTTTCCCCTTTCTTTGGGCTTTCTTTCCCCTTTCTTTGGGCTTTCTTTCCCCTTTCTTTGGGCTTTCTTTGGGCTTTCTTTCTCATTTTTTTTCCCTTTCTTTGGGCTTTCTTTCCCCTTTCTTTGGGCTTTCTTTCCCCTTCCTTTGGGCTTTCTTTGGGCTTTCTTTGGGCTTTCTTTGGGGTTTCTTTCCCCTTTCTTTGGGCTTTCTTTGGGCTTTGTTTGGGCTTTCTTTGGGCTTTCTTTGGGCTTTCTTTCCCCTTTCTTTGGGCTTTCTTTTGGCTTTCTTTCCCCTTTGTTTAGGCTTTCTTTGGGCTTTCTTTCCCCTTTTTTTTTTGCTTTCTTTGGGCTTTCTTTCCCCTTTCTTTGGACTTTCTTTGGGCTTTCTTTCCCCTTTCTTTGGGCTTTCTTTGGGCTATCTTCCCCTTTCTTTCGCCTTTCTTTGGGCTTTCTTTGGGCTTTCTTTCCCCTTTCTTTGGGCTTTCTTTGGGCTTTCTTTGGGCTTTCTTTGGGCTTTCTTTCCCATTTCTTTGGGCTTTCTTTCCCCTTTCTTTGGGCTTTCTTTCCCCTTTCTTTGGGCTTTCTTTCCCCTTTCTTTGGGCTTTCTTTCCCCTTCCTTTGGGCTTTCTTTGGGCTTTCTTTGGGCTTTCTTTGGGCTTTCCTTCCCCTTTCTTTGGGCTTTCTTTGGGCTATCTTCCCCTTTCTTTCCCCTTTCTTTGGGCTTTCTTTCCCCTTTCTTTCCCCTTTCTTTGGGCTTTCTTTGGGCTTTCCTTCCCCTTTCTTTGGGCTTTCTTTGGGCTTTCTTTGGGCTTTCTTTGGGCTTTCTATGGCCTTTCTATGGCCTTTCTCTGGGCTTTCTTTGGGCTTTCTTTGGGCTTTCTTTGGGCTTCTTTCCCCTTTCTTTGGGCTTTCTTTGGGCTTTCTTTCCCCTTTCTTTGGGCTTTCTTTCCCCTTTCTTTGGGCTTTCTTTGGGCTTTCTTTGGGCTTTCTTTCCCCTTTCTTTCGGCATTCTTTGGGCTTTCTTTCCCCTTTCTTTGGGCTTTCTTTGGGCTGTCTTTGGGCTTTCTTTCCCCTTTCTTTGGGCTTTCTTTGGGCTTTCTTTCCCCTTTCTTTGGGCTTTCTTTGGGCTTTCTTTGAGCTTCATTTGGGCTTACTTTGGGCTTTCTTTGGGCTTTCTTTCGGCTTTCTTTGGGCTTTCTTTCCCCTTTCTTTGGGCTTTCTTTCCCCTTTCTTTTGGCTTTGATTGGGCTTTCTTTGGGCTTTCTTTCCCCTTTCTTTTGGTATTCTTTGGGCTTTCTTTCCCCTTTCTTTGGGCTTTCTTTGGGCTTTCTTTGTGCTTTCTTTCCCATTTCTTTGGGCTTTCTTTTGGCTTTCTTTCCCCTTTCTTTAGGCTTTCTTTGGGCTTTCTTTGGTCTTTCTTTCCCCTTTCTTTGGGCTTTCTTTCCCCTTTCTTTGGACTTTCTTTGGGCTTTCTTTCCCCTTTCTTTGGGCTTTCTTTGGGCTATCTTCCCCTTTCTTTCCCCTTTCTTTGGGCTTTCTTTGGGCTTTCTTTCGCCTTTCTTTGGGCTTTCTTTCCCCTTTCTTTGGGCTTTCTTTGGGCTTTATTTCCCCTTTCTTTGGGCTTTCTTTCCCGTTTCTTTGGGCTTTCTATCCCCTTTCTTTGGGCTTTCTTTCCCCTTTCTTTGGGCTTTCTTTCCCCTTTCTTTGGGCTTTCTTTGGGCTTTCTTTCCCCTTTCTTTGGGCTTTCTTTCCCCTTTCTTTGGGCTTTCTTTCCCCTTTCTTTGGGCTTTCTTTCCCCTTTCTTTCCCCTTTCTTTGGGCTTTCTTTGGGCTTTCTTTGGGCTTTCTTTGGGCTTTCTTTGGGCTTTCTTTCCCCTTTCTTTGGGCTTTCTTTGGGCTTTCTTTGGACTTTCCTTGGGCTTCCTTTGGGCTTTCTTTGGGCGTTCTTTGGAATTTCTTTGGGATTTCTTTGGGATTTCTTTCCCCTTTCTTTGGGCTTTCTTTCCCCTTTCGTGGGGCTTTCTTTGGCCTTTCTTTGGGCTTTCTTTGGGCTTTCTGTGGGCTTTCTCTGGGCTTTCTTTGGGATTTTTTTGGGCTTTCTCTGGGCTTCTTTCCCCTTTCTTTGGGCTTTCTTTGTGCTTTCTTTCCCCTTTCTTTGGCCTTTCTTTCCCCTTTCTTTGGGCTTTCTTTGGGCTTTCTTTGGGCTTTCTTTGGGCTTTCTTTGGGCTTTCTTTGGGCTTTCTCTGGGCTTTCTTTGGGCTTTCTTTCCCCTTTCTTTGGGCTTTCTTTCCCCTTTCTTTGGGCTTTCTTTTGGGCTTTCTTTCTCCTTTATTTTCCCTTTCTTTGGGCTTTCTTTCCCCTTTCTTTGGGCTTTCTTTGGGCTTTCTTTCCCCTTTCCTTGGGCTTTCTTTGGGCTTTCTTTGGGATTTCTTTGGGCTTTCTTTCCCATTTCTTTGGGCTTTCTTTGGGCTTTCTTTGGGCTTTCTTTCCCCTTTCTTTGGGCTTTCTTTCCCCTTTCTTTGGGCTTTCTTTCCCATTTCTTTGGGCTTTCTTCCCCCTTTCTTTGGGCTTTCTTTGGGATTTCTTTGGGCTTTCTTTCCCCTTTCTTTGGGCTTTCTTTTCCCTTTCTTTGGGATTTCTTTCCCCTTTCTTTGGGATTTCTTTCCCCTTTCTTTGGGCTTTCTTTCCCCTTTCTTTGGGCTTTCTTTCCCCTTTCTTTCACCTTTCTTTGGGCTTTCTTTGGGATTTCTTTGGGCTGTCTTTGGGCTTTCTTTGGCCTTTCTTTGGGATTTCCTTTGGCTTTCTTTCCCCTTTCTTTGGGTTTTCTTTGGGCTTTCTTTGGGCTTTCCTTGGGCTTCCTTTGGGCTTTCTTTCCCCTTTCTTTGGGCTTTCTTTGGGCTTTCTTTGGGCTTTCTTTGGGCTTTCTTTGGGCTTTCTTTCCCCTTTCCTTTGGCTTTCTTTCCCCTTTCTTTGGGCTTTCTTTGGGCTTTCTTTCCCCTTTCTTTGGGCTTTCTTTGGGCTTTCTTTGTGCTTTCTTTCCCCTTTCTTTGGGCATTCTTTGGGCTTTCTTTGGGCTTTCTTTCCCCTTTCTTTGGGCTTTCTTTGGGCTTTCTTTGAGCTTCCTTTGGGCTTACTTTGGGCTTTCTTTGGGCTTTCTTTCGGCTTTCTTTGGGCTTTCTTTCCCCTTTCTTTGGGCTTTCTTTCCCCTTTCTTTGGGCTTTCTTTGGGCTTTCTTTGGGCTTTCTTTGGACTTTCTTTGGGCTTTCTTTACCCTTTCTTTGGGCTTTCTTTGGGCTTTCTTTCCCCTTTCTTTGGGCTTTCTTTGGGCTTTCTTTGGGCTTTCTTTCCCCTTTCTTTGGGCTTTCTTTGGGCTTTCTTGCCCCTTTCTTTGGGCTTTCTTTGGGCTTTCTTTGGGCTTTCTTTCCCCTTTCTTTGGGCTTTCTTTGGGCTTTCTTTCCCCTTTCTTTGGACTTTCTTTGGGCTTTCTTTCCCCTTTCTTTGGGCTTTCTTTGGGCTATCTTCCCCTTTCTTTCCCCTTTCTTTGGGCTTTCTTTCCCCTTTCTTTGGGCTTTCTTTGGGCTATCTTCCCCTTTCTTTCCCCTTTCTTTGGGCTTTCTTTCCCCTTTCTTTGGGCTTTCTTTGGGCTTTCTTCGGGCTTTCTTTCCCCTTTCTTTGGGCTTTCTTTCCCCTTTCTTTGGGCTTTCTTTCCCTTTCATTCTGCTTTCTTTGGGCTTTCTTTGGCCTTTCTTTCGGCTTTCCGTCCCCTTTCTTTGGGCTTTCTTTCCCCTTTCTTTGGCTTTCTTTCCCCTTTCTTTGGGATTTCTTTCCCCTTTCTTTGGGCTTTCTTTCCCCTTTCTTTGGGCTTTCTTTCCCCTTTCTTTGGGCTTTCTTTGGGATTTCTTTGGGCTGTCTTTGGGCTTTCTTTGGGCTTTCTTTGGGCTTTCTTTGGGCTTTCTTTCCCCTTTCTTTGGGCTTTCTTTGGGCTTTCTTTGGGCTTTCCTTGGGCTTCCTTTGGGCTTTCTTTGGGCTTTGTTTGGGCTTTCTTTGGGATTTCTTTGGGATTTCTTTGGGCTTTCTTTCCCCTTTCTTTGGGCTTTCTTTCCCCTTTCTTTTGGCTTTCTTTGCCCTTTCTTTGGGCTTTCTTTGCCCTTTCTTTGGGCTTTTTTTGCCCTTTCTTAGGGCTTACTTTCCCCTTTCTTTGGGCTTTCTTTGGGCTTTCTTTCTCTTTCTTTGGGCTTTCTTTCCCCTTTCTTTGGGCTTTCTTTCCCCTTTCTTTGGGCTTCTTTCTCCTTTCTTTGGGCTTTCTTTGGGCTTTCTTTCCCCTTTCTTTGGGCTTTCTTTGGGCTTTCTTTGGGCTTTCTTTGGGCTTTCTTTCCCCTTTCTTTGGGCTTTCTTTGGGCTTTCTTTCTCATTTATTTTCCCTTTCTTTGTGCTTTCTTTCCCCTTTCTTTGGGCTTTCTTTCCCCTTCCTTTGGGCTTTCTTTGGGCTTTCTTTGGGCTTTCTTTGGGGTTTCTTTCCCCTTTCTTTGGGCTTTCTTTGGGCTTTCTTTCTCATTTATTTTCCCTTTCTTTGGGCTTTCTTTCCCCTTTCTTTGGGCTTTCTTTCCCCTTCCTTTGGGCTTTCTTTGGGCTTTCTTTGGGCTTTCTTTGGGGTTTCTTTCCCCTTTCTTTGGGCTTTCTTTGGGCTTTGTTTGGGCTTTCTTTGGGCTTTCTTTGGGCTTTCTTTCCCCTTTCTTTGGGCTTTCTTTTGGCTTTCTTTCCCCTTTCTTTAGGCTTTCTTTGGGCTTTTTTTAGGCTTTCTTTCCCCTTTCTTTGGGCTTTCTTTGGCTTTCTTTCCCCTTTCTTTGGACTTTCTTTGGGCTTTCTTTCCCATTTCTTTGCGCTTTCTTTGGGCTTTCTTTGGGCTATCTTCCCCTTTCTTTCCCCTTTCTTTGGGCTTTCTTTGGGCTTTCTTTCCCCTTTCTTTGGGCTTTCTTTCCCCTTTCTTTGGGCTTACTTTCCCCTTTCTTTGGGCTTTCTTTCCCCTTTCTATGGGCTTTCTTTCCCCTTTCTTTGGGCTTTCTTTGGGCTTTCTTTGGGCTTTCTTTGGGCTTTCCTTCCCCTTTCTTTGGGCTTTCTTTGGGCTTTCTTTGGGCTTTCTTTGGGCTTTCTATGGCCTTTCTCTGGGCTTTCTTTGGGCTTTCTTTGGGCTTTCTTTGGGCTTCTTTCCCCTCTCTTTGGGCTTTCTTTGGGCTTTCTTTCCCCTTTCTTTGGGCTTTCTTTCCCCTTTCTTTGGGCTTTCTTTGGGCTTTCTTTGGGCTTTCTTTGGGCTTTCTTTGGGCTTTCTTTCCCCTTTCTTTGGGCATTCTTTGGGCTTTCTTTCCCCTTTCTTTGGGCTTTCTTTGGGCTGTCTTTGGGCTTTCTTTCCCCTTTCTTTGGGATTTCTTTGGGCTTTCTTTCCCCTTTCTTTGGGCTTTCTTTGGGCTTTCTTTGAGCTTCCTTTGGGCTTACATTGGGCTTTCTTTGGGCTTTCTTTCGGCTTTCTTTGGGCTTTCTTTCCCCTTTCTTTGGGCTTTCTTTCCCCTTTCTTTTGGCTTTCATTGGGCTTTCTTTGGGCTTTCTTTCCCCTTTCTTTCGGCATTCTTTGGGCTTTCTTTCCCCTTTCTTTGGGCTTTCTTTGGGCTTTCTTTGTGCTTTCTTTCCCCTTTCTTTGGGCTTTCTTTGTGCTTTCTTTCCCCTTTCTTTGGGCTTTCTTTGTGCTTTCTTTCCCCTTTCTTTGGGCTTTCTTTGGGCTATCTTCCCCTTTCTTTCCCCTTTCTTTGGGCTTTCTTTCCCCTTTCTTTGGGCTTTCTTTGGGCTTTCTTTGGGCTTTCTTTCCCCTTTCTTTGGGCTTTCTTTCCCCTTTCTTTGGGCTTTCTTTCCCCTTTCTTTGGGCTTTCTTTCCCTTTCATTCTGCTTTCTTTGGGCTTTCTTTGGCCTTTCTTTCGGCTTTCCTTCCCCTTTCTTTGGGCTTTCTTTCCCCTTTCTTTGGCTTTCTTTCCCCTTTCTTTGGGCTTTCTTTGGGCTTTCTTTGGGCTTTCTTTGGGCTTTCTTTGGGCTTTCTTTGGGCTTTCTTTGGGCTTTCTTTCCCCTTTCTTTGGGCTTTCTTTCCCCTTTCTTTGGGCTTTCTTTCCCCTTTCTTTGGGCTTTCTTTGGGCTTTCTTTGGGCTGTCTTTGGGCTTTCTTTGGGCTTTCTTTGGGCTTTCTTTCCCCTTTCTTTGGGCTTTCTTTGGGCTTTCTTTGGGCTTTCCTTGGGCTTCCTTTGGGCTTTCTTTGGGCTTTCTTTGGGCTTTCTTTGGGATTTCTTTGTGATTTCTTTGGGCTTTCTTTACCCTTTCTTTGGGCTTTCTTTCCCCTTTCTTTTGGCTTTCTTTGCCCTTTCTTTGGGCTTTCTTTCCCCTTTCTTTGGGCATTCTTTTGCCCTTTCTTAGGGCTTACTTTCCCCTTTCTTTGGGCTTTCTTTGGGCTTTCTTTCTCTTTCTTTGGGCTTTCTTTCCACTTTCTTTGGGCTTTCTTTCCCCTTTCTTTGGGCTTCTTTCTCCTTTCTTTGGGCTTTCTTTGGGCTTTCTTTCCCCTTTCTTTTGGCTTTCTTTCCCCTTTCTTTGGGCTTTCTTTCCCCTTTCTTTGGGCTTTCTTTGGGCTTTCTTTCTCATTTATTTTCCCTTTCTTTGGGCTTTCTTTCCCCTTTCTTTGGGCTTTCTTTCCCCTTCCTTTGGGCTTTCTTTGGGCTTTCTTTGGGCTTTCTTTGGGCTTTCTTTGGGGTTTCTTTCCCCTTTCTTTGGGCTTTCTTTGGGCTTTGTTTGGGCTTTCTTTGGGCTTTCTTTGGGCTTTCTTTCCCCTTTCTTTGGGCTTTCTTTCCCCTTTCTTTGGGCTTTCTTTGGGCTTTCTTTGGGCTGTCTTTGGGCTTTCTTTGGGCTTTCTTTGGGCTTTCTTTCCCCTTTCTTTGGGCTTTCTTTGGGCTTTCTTTGGGCTTTCCTTGGGCTTCCTTTGGGCTTTCTTTGGGCTTTCTTTGGGCTTTCTTTGGGATTTCTTTGTGATTTCTTTGGGCTTTCTTTACCCTTTCTTTGGGCTTTCTTTCCCCTTTCTTTTGGCTTTCTTTGCCCTTTCTTTGGGCTTTCTTTCCCCTTTCTTTGGGCATTCTTTTGCCCTTTCTTAGGGCTTACTTTCCCCTTTCTTTGGGCTTTCTTTGGGCTTTCTTTCTCTTTCTTTGGGCTTTCTTTCCACTTTCTTTGGGCTTTCTTTCCCCTTTCTTTGGGCTTCTTTCTCCTTTCTTTGGGCTTTCTTTGGGCTTTCTTTCCCCTTTCTTTGGGCTTTCTTTCCCCTTTCTTTGGGCTTCTTTTCCCCTTTCTTTGGGCTTTCTTTGGGCTTTCTTTGGGCTTTCTTTGGGCTTTCTTTGGGCTTTCTTTCCCCTTTCTTTGGGCATTCTTTGGGCTTTCTTTCCCCTTTCTTTGGGCTTTCTTTGGGCTGTCTTTGGGCTTTCTTTCCCCTTTCTTTGGGATTTCTTTGGGCTTTCTTTCCCCTTTCTTTGGGCTTTCTTTGGGCTTTCTTTGAGCTTCCTTTGGGCTTACTTTGGGCTTTCTTTGGGCTTTCTTTCGGCTTTCTTTGGGCTTTCTTTCCCCTTTCTTTGGGTTTTCTTTCCCCTTTCTTTTGGCTTTCATTGGGCTTTCTTTGGGCTTTCTTTCCCCTTTCTTTGGGCATTCTTTGGGCTTTCTTTCCCCTTTCTTTGGGCTTTCTTTGGGCTTTCTTTGTGCTTTCTTTCCCCTTTCTTTGGGCTTTCTTTTGGCTTTCTTTCCCCTTTCTTTAGGCTTTCTTTGGGCTTTCTTTGGGCTCTCTTTCCCCTTTCTTTGGGCTTTCTTTCCCCTTTCTTTGGACTTTCTTTGGGCTTTCTTTCCCCTTTCTTTGGGCTTTCTTTGGGCTATCTTCCCCTTTCTTTCCCCTTTCTTTGGGCTTTCTTTGGGCTTTCTTTCCTCTTTCTTTGGGCTTTCTTTGGGCTTTCTTTGGGCTTTCTTTGGGCTTTATTTCCCCTTTCTTTGGGCTTTCTTTCCCCTTTCTTTGGGCTTTCTATCCCCTTTCTTTGGGCTTTCTTTCCCCTTTCTTTGGGCTTTCTTTCCCCTTTCTTTGGGCTTTCTTTGGGCTTTCTTTGGGCTTTCTTTCCCCTTTCTTTGGGCTTTCTTTCCCATTTCTTTGGGCTTTCTTTCCCCTTTCTTTGGGATTTCTTTCCCCTTTCTTTCCCCTTTCTTTGGGCTTTCTTTGGGCTTTCTTTGGGCTTTCATTGGACTTTCTTTGGGCTTTCTTTCCCCTTTCTTTGGGCTTTCTTTGGGCTTTCCTTGGGCTTCCTTTGGGCTTTTTTTGGGCTTTCTTTGGAATTTCTTTGGGATTTCTTTGGGCTTTCTTTCCCCTTTCTTTGGGCTTTCTTTCCCCTTTCGTGGGGCTTTCTTTGGGCTTTCTTTGGGCTTTCTTTCCCCTTTCTTTGGGCTTTCTTTCCCCTTTCTTTGGGCTTTCTTTGGGCTTTCTTTGGGCTTTCTTTGGGCTTTCTTTGGGCTTTCCTTCCCCTTTCTTTGGGCTTTCTTTGGGCTTTCTTTGGGCTTTCTTTGGGCTTTATATGGGCTTTCTCTGGGCTTTCTTTGGGCTTTCTTTGGGCTTTCTCTGGGCTTTCTTTGGCCTTTCTTTGGGCTTTCTTTGGGCTTCTTTCCCCTTTCTTTGGGCTTTCTTTGGGCTTTCTTTCCCCTTTCTTTCCCCTTTCTTTGGACTTTCTTTGGGCTTTCTTTCCCCTTTCTTTGGGCATTCTTTGGGCTTTCTTTCCCCTTTCTTTGGGCTTTCTTTCCCCTTTCTTTGGGCTTTCTTTCCCCTTTCTTTCACCTTTCTTTGGGCTTTATTTGCCATTTCTTTGGGATTTCTTTGGGCTGTCTTTGGGCTTTCTTTGGGCTTTCTTTGGGATTTCCTTGGGCTTTCTTTCCCCTTTCTTTGGGCTTTCTTTGGGCTTTCTTTGGGCTTTCCTTGGGCTTCCTTTGGGCTTTCTTTGGGCTTTTTTTGGGCCTTCTTTTGGCTTTCTTTGGGCTTTCTTTGGGCTTTCTTTCCCCTTTCTTTGGGCTTTCTTTCCCCTTTCTTGGGGCTTTCTTTGGGCTTTCTTTGGGCTTTCTTTCCCCTTTCTTTGGGCTTTCTTTCCCCTTTCATTGGGCTTTCTTTGGGCTTTCTTTGGGCTTTCTTTGGGCTTTCTTTGGGCTTTCCTTCCCCTTTCTTTGGGCTTTCTTTGGGCTTTCTTTGGGCTTTTTTTGGGCTTCTTTCTCCTTTCTTTGGGCTTTCTTTGGGCTTTCTTTCCCCTTTCTTTGGGCTTTCTTTGGGCTTTCTTTGGGCTTTCCTTGGGCTTCCTTTGGGCTTTCTTTGGGCTTTCTTTGGGCTTTCTTTGGGCTTTCTTTGGGCTTTCTTTCCCCTTTCTTTGGGCTTTCTTTCACCTTTCTTGGGGCTTTCTTTGGGCTTTCTTTGTGCTTTCTTTGGGCTTTCTTTCCCCTTTCTTTGGGCATTCTTTGGGCTTTCTTTGGGCTTTCTTTCCCCTTTCTTTGGGCTTTCTTTGGGCTTTCTTTGGGCTTTCTTTCCCCTTTCTTTGGGCTTTCTTTGGGCTTTCTTTGAGCTTCCTTTGGGCTTACTTTGGGCTTTCTTTGGGCTTTCTTTCGGCTTTCTTTGGGCTTTCTTTCCCCTTTCTTTGGGCTTTCTTTCCCCTTTCTTTGGGCTTTCTTTGGGCTTTCTTTGGGCTTTCTTTGGACTTTCTTTGGGCTTTCTTTACCCTTTCTTTGGGCTTTCTTTGGGCTTTCTTTCCCCTTTCTTTGGGCTTTCTTTGGGCTTTCTTTGGGCTTTCTTTGGGCTTTCTTTCCCCTTTCTTTCGGCTTTCTTTTGGCTTTCTTTCTCCTTTCTATAGGCTTTCTTTGGGCTTTCTTTGGGCTTTCTTTCCCCTTTCTTTGGGCTTTCTTTGGGCTTTCTTTCCCCTTTCTTTGGACTTTCTTTGGGCTTTCTTTCCCCTTTCTTTGGGCTTTCTTTGGGCTATCTTCCCCTTTCTTTCCCCATTCTTTGGGCTTTCTTTCCCCTTTCTTTGGGCTTTCTTTGGGCTTTCTTTCCCCTTTCTTTGGGCTTTCTTTCCCCTTTCTTTGGGCTTTCTTTCCCCTTTCTTTGGGCTTTCTTTCCCTTTCATTCTGCTTTCTTTGGGCTTTCTTTGGCCTTTCTTTCGGCTTTCCTTCCCCTTTCTTTGGGCTTTCTTTCCCCTTTCTTTGGCTTTCTTTCCCCTTTCTTTGGGCTTTCTTTCCCCTTTCTTTGGGCTGTCTTTGGGCTTTCTTTGGGCTTTCTTTGGGCTTTCTTTCCCCTTTCTTTGGGCTTTCTTTGGGCTTTCTTTGGGCTTTCCTTGGGCTTCCTTTGGGCTTTCTTTTGGCTTTCTTTGGGCTTTCTTTGGGATTTATTTGTGATTTCTTTGGGCTTTCTTTGGGATTTCTTTGTGATTTCTTTGGGCTTTCTTTACCCTTTCTTTGGCCTTTCTTTCCCCTTTCTTTTGGCTTTCTTTGCCCTTTCTTTGGGCTTTCTTTCCCCTTTCTTTGGGCATTCTTTTGCCCTTTCTTAGGGCTTACTTTCCCCTTTCTTTGGGCTTTCTTTGGGCTTTCTTTCTCTTTCTTTGGGCTTTCTTTCCACTTTCTTTGGGCTTTCTTTCCCCTTTCTTTGGGCTTCTTTCTCCTTTCTTTGGGCTTTCTTTGGGCTTTCTTTCCCCTTTCTTTGGGCTTTCTTTCCCCTTTCTTTGGGCTTTCTTTCCCCTTTCTTTTGGCTTTCTTTCTCATTTATTTTCCCTTTCTTTGGGCTTTCTTTCCCCTTCCTTTGGGCTTTCTTTGGGCTTTCTTTGGGCTTTCTTTGGGGTTTCTTTCCCCTTTCTTTGGGCTTTCTTTGGGCTTTTTTTGGGCTTTCTTTGGGCTTTCTTCCCCTTTCTTTGGGCTTTCTTTTGGCTTTCTTTCCCCTTTCTTTAGGCTTTCTTTGGGCTTTCTTTGGGCTTTCTTTCCCCTTTTTTTTTTGCTTTCTTTGGGCTTTCTTTCCCCATTCTTTGGACTTTCTTTGGGCTTTCTCTCCCCTTTCTTTGGCTTTCTTTCCCCTTTCTTTGGGCTTTCTTTGGGCTTTCTTTGGGCTTTCTTTGGGCTTTCTTTGGGCTTTCCTTCCCCTTTCTTTGGGCTTTCTTTGGGCTTTCTTTGGGCTTTCTTTGGGCTTTATATGGGCTTTCTCTGGGCTTTCTTTGGGCTTTCTTTGGGCTTTCTCTGGGCTTTCTTTGGCCTTTCTTTGGGCTTTCTTTGGGCTTCTTTCCCCTTTCTTTGGGCTTTCTTTGGGCTTTCTTTCCCCTTTCTTTGGGCATTCTTTAGGCTTTCTTTCCCCTTTCTTTGGGCTTTCTTTCCCCTTTCTTTGGGCTTTCTTTCCCCTTTCTTTCACCTTTCTTTGGGCTTTCTTTGGGATTTCTTTGGGCTGTCTTTGGGCTTTCTTTGAGCTTTCTTTGGATTTCCTTGGGCTTTCTTTCCCCTTTCTTTGGGCTTTCTTTGGGCTTTCTTTGGGCTTTCCTTGGGCTTCCTTTGGGCTTTCTTTGGGCTTTTTTTGGGCCTTCTTTTGGCTTTCTTTGGGCTTTCTTTGGGCTTTCTTTCCCCTTTCTTTGGGCTTTCTTTCCCCTTTCTTGGGGCTTTCTTTGGGCTTTCTTTGGGCTTTCTTTCCCCTTTCTTTGGGCTTTCTTTCCCCTTTCATTGGGCTTTCTTTGGGCTTTCTTTGGGCTTTCTTTGGGCTTTATTTGGGCTTTCCTTCCCCTTTCTTTGGGCTTTCTTTGGGCTTTCTTTGGGCTTTTTTTGGGCTTCTTTCTCCTTTCTTTGGGCTTTCTTTGGGCTTTCTTTCCCCTTTCTTTGGGCTTTCTTTGGGCTTTCTTTGGGCTTTCCTTGGGCTTCCTTTGGGCTTTCTTTGGGCTTTCTTTGGGCTTTCTTTGGGCTTTCTTTGGGCTTTCTTTCCCCTTTCTTTGGGCTTTCTTTCCCCTTTCTTGGGGCTTTCTTTGGGCTTTCTTTGTGCTTTCTTTGGGCTTTCTTTCCCCTTTCTTTGGGCATTCTTTGGGCTTTCTTTGGGCTTTCTTTCCCCTTTCTTTGGGCTTTCTTTGGGCTTTCTTTGGGCTTTCTTTCCCCTTTCTTTGGGCTTTCTTTGGGCTTTCTTTGAGCTTCCTTTGGGCTTACTTTGGGCTTTCTTTGGGCTTTCTTTCGGCTTTCTTTGGGCTTTCTTTCCCCTTTCTTTGGGCTTTCTTTCCCCTTTCTTTGGGCTTTCTTTGGGCTTTCTTTGGGCTTTCTTTGGACTTTCTTTGGGCTTTCTTTACCCTTTCTTTGGGCTTTCTTTGGGCTTTCTTTCCCCTTTCTTTGGGCTTTCTTTGGGCTTTCTTTGGGCTTTCTTTGGGCTTTCTTTCCCCTTTCTTTCGGCTTTCTTTTGGCTTTCTTTCTCCTTTCTATAGGCTTTCTTTGGGCTTTCTTTGGGCTTTCTTTCCCCTTTCTTTGGGCTTTCTTTGGGCTTTCTTTCCCCTTTCTTTGGACTTTCTTTGGGCTTTCTTTCCCCTTTCTTTGGGCTTTCTTTGGGCTATCTTCCCCTTTCTTTCCCCTTTCTTTGGGCTTTCCTTCCCCTTTCTTTGGGCTTTCTTTGGGCTTTCTTTCCCCTTTCTTTGGGCTTTCTTTCCCCTTTCTTTGGGCTTTCTTTCCCCTTTCTTTGAGCTTTCTTTCCCTTTCATTCTGCTTTCTTTGGGCTTTCTTTGGCCTTTCTTTCGGCTTTCCTTCCCCTTTCTTTGGGCTTTCTTTCCCCTTTCTTTGGCTTTCTTTCCCCTTTCTTTGGGCTTTCTTTCCCCTTTCTTTGGGCTTTCTTTCCCCTTTCTTTGGGCTTTCTTTCCCCTTTCTTTGGGCTGTCTTTGGGCTTTGTTTGGGCTTTCTTTGGGCTTTCTTTCCCCTTTCTTTGGGCTTTCTTTGGGCTTTCTTTGGGCTTTCCTTGGGCTTCCTTTGGGCTTTCTTTGGGCTTTCTTTGGGCTTTCTTTGGGATTTATTTGTGATTTCTTTGGGCTTTCTTTGGGATTTCTTTGTGATTTCTTTGGGCTTTCTTTACCCTTTCTTTGGCCTTTCTTTCCCCTTTCTTTTGGCTTTCTTTGCCCTTTCTTTGGGCTTTCTTTCCCCTTTCTTTGGGCATTCTTTTGCCCTTTCTTAGGGCTTACTTTCCCCTTTCTTTGGGCTTTCTTTGGGCTTTCTTTCTCTTTCTTTGGGCTTTCTTTCCACTTTCTTTGGGCTTTCTTTCCCCTTTCTTTGGGCTTCTTTCTCCTTTCTTTGGGCTTTCTTTGGGCTTTCTTTCCCCTTTCTTTGGGCTTTCTTTCCCCTTTCTTTGGGCTTTCTTTCCCCTTTCTTTTGGCTTTCTTTCTCATTTATTTTCCCTTTCTTTGGGCTTTCTTTCCCCTTTCTTTGGGCTTTCTTTCCCCTTCCTTTGGGCTTTCTTTGGGCTTTCTTTGGGCTTTCTTTGGGGTTTCTTTCCCCTTTCTTTGGGCTTTCTTTGGGCTTTTTTTGGGCTTTCTTTGGGCTTTCTTTCCCCTTTCTTTGGGCTTTCTTTTGGCTTTCTTTCCCCTTTTTTTAGGCTTTCTTTGGGCTTTCTTTGGGCTTTCTTTCCCCTTTTTTTTTTGCTTTCTTTGGGCTTTCTTTCCCCTTTCTTTGGACTTTCTTTGGGCTTTCTTTCCCCTTTCTTTGGGCTTTCTTTGGGCTTTCTTTGGGCTATCTTCCCCTTTCTTTCGCCTTTCTTTGGGCTTTCTTTGGGCTTTCTTTCCCTTTCTTTGGGCTTTCTTTGGGCTTTCTTTGGGCTTTCTTTGGGCTTTCTTTCCCATTTCTTTGGGCTTTCTTTCCCCTTTCTTTGGGCTTTCTTTCCCCTTTCTTTGGGCTTTCTTTCCCCTTTCTTTGGGCTTTCTTTCCCCTTCCTTTGGGCTTTCTTTGGGCTTTCTTTGGGCTTTCTTTGGGCTTTCCTTCCCCTTTCTTTGGGCTTTCTTTGGGCTTTCTATGGCCTTTCTATGGCCTTTCTCTGGGCTTTCTTTGGGCTTTCTTTGGGCTTTCTTTGGGCTTTCTTTGGGCTTCTTTCCCCTTTCTTTGGACTTTCTTTGGGCTTTCTTTCCCCTTTCTTTGGGCTTTCTTTCCCCTTTCTTTGGGCTTTCTTTGGGCTTTCTTTGGGCTTTCTTTCCCCCTTTCTTTCGGCATTCTTTGGGCTTTCTTTCCACTTTCTTTGGTCTTTCTTTGGGCTGTCTTTGGGCTTTCTTTCCCCTTTCTTTGGGCTTTCTTTGGGCTTTCTTTCCCCTTTCTTTGGGCTTTCTTTGGGCTTTCTTTCCCCTTTCTTTGGGCTTTCTTTCCCCTTTCTTTTGGCTTTCATTGGGCTTTCTTTGGGCCTCTTTCCCCTTTCTTTGGGTATTCTTTGGGCTTTCTTTCCCCCTTCTTTGGGCTTTCTTTGGGCTTTCTTTGTGCTTTCTTTCCCCTTTCTTTAGGCTTTCTTTGGGATTTCTTTGGGCTTTCTTTGGGCTTTCTTTGGGCTTTCTTTCCCCTTTCTTCGGGCTTTCTTTCCCCTTTCTTTGGACTTTCTTTGGGCTTTCTTTCCCCTTTCTTTGGGCTTTCTTTGGGCTATCTTCCCCTTTCTTTCCCCTTTCTTTGGGCTTTCTTTGGGCTTTCTTTCCCCTTTCTTTGGGCTTTCTTTTGGCTTTCTTTGGGCTTTCTTTGGGCTTTATTTCCCCTTTCTTTGGGCTTTCTTTCCCCTTTCTTTGGGCTTTCTATCCCCTTTCTTTGGGCTTTCTTTCCCCTTTCTTTGGGCTTTCTTTCCCCTTTCTTTGGGCTTTCTTTGGGCTTTCTTTGGGCTTTCTTTCCCCTTTCTTTGGGCTTTCTTTCCCATTTCTTTGGGCTTTCTTTCCCCTTTCTTTGGGATTTCTTTCTCCTTTCTTTCCCCTTTCTTTGGGCTTTCTTTGGGCTTTCTTTGGGCTTTCTTTGGGCTTTCTTTGGGCTTTCTTTCCCCTTTCTTTGGGCTTTCTTTGGGCTTTCTTTGGGCTTTCCTTGGGCTTCCTTTGGGCTTTCTTTGGGCTTCTTTGGAATTTCTTTGGGATTTCTTTGGGATTTCTTTCCCCTTTCTTTGGGCTTTCTTTCCCCTTTCGTGGGGCTTTCTTTGGCCTTTCTTTGGGCTTTCTTTGGGCTTTCTATGGGCTTTCTCTGGGCTTTCTTTGGGCTTTCTTTGGGCTTTCTTTGGGCTTTCCTTGGGCTTCCTTTGGGCTTTCTTTGGGCTTTCTTTGGAATTTCTTTGGGATTTCTTTGGGATTTCTTTCCCCTTTCTTTGGGCTTTCTTTCCCCTTTCTTTGGCCTTTCTTTCCCCTTTCTTTGGGCTTTCTTTGGGCTTTCTTTGGGCTTTCTTTCCCCTTTCTTTCCCCTTTCTTTGGGCTTTCTTTCCCCTTTCTTTGGGCTTTCTTTGGGCTTTCTTTCTCCTTTATTTTCCCTTTCTTTGGGCTTTCTTTCCCCTTTCTTTGGGCTTTCTTTGGGCTTTCTTTCCCCTTTCCTTGGGCTTTCTTTGGGCTTTCTTTGGGATTTCTTTGGGCTTTCTTTCCCCTTTCTTTGGGCTTTCTTTGGGCTTTCTTTGGGCTTTCTTTGGGCTTTCTTTGGGCTTTCTTTCCCCTTTCTTTGGGCTTTCTTTCCCCTTTCTTTGGGCTTTCTTTCCCCTTTCTTTGGGCTTTCTTCCCCCTTTCTTTGGGCTTTCTTTGGGATTTCTTTGGGCTTTCTTTCCCCTTTCTTTGGGCTTTCTTTCCCCTTTCTTTGGGATTTCTTTCCCCTTTCTTTGGGATTTCTTTCCCCTTTCTTTGGGCTTTCTTTCCCCTTTCTTTGGGCTTTCTTTCCCCTTTCTTTCACCTTTCTTTGGGCTTTCTTTGGGATTTCTTTGGGCTGTCTTTGGGATTTCTTTGGGCTTTCTTTGGGATTTCCTTTGGCTTTCTTTCCCCTTTCTTTGGGCTTTCTTTGGGCTTTCTTTGGGCTTTCTTTGGGCTTTCTTTGGGCTTTCTTTGGGCTTTCTTTCCCCTTTCTTTGGGCTTTCTTTCCCCTTTCTTGGGGCTTTCTTTGGGCTTTCTTTGGGCTTTCTTTCCCCTTTCTTTGGGCTTTCTTTCCCCTTTCTTTGGGCTTTCTTTGGGCTTTCTTTGGGCTTTCCTTCCCCTTTCTTTGGGCTTTCTTTGGGCTTTCTTTGGGCTTTCTATGGGCTTTCTCTGGGCTTTCTTTGGGCTTTCTTTGGGCTTTCTTTGGGCTTCTTTCTCCTTTCTTTGGGCTTTCTTTGGGCTTTCTTTCCCCTTTCTTTGGGCTTTCTTTGGGCTTTCTTTCCCCTTTCTTTGGGCTTTCTTTCCCCTTTCTTTGGGCTTTCTTTCCCCTTTCCTTGGGCTTTCTTTCCACTTTCTTTGGGCTTTCTTTCATCTTTCTTTGGGCTTTCTGGTGGCTTTCTTTCCCCTTTCTTTGGGCTTTCTTTCCCCTTTCTTTGGGCTTTCTTTGGGCTTTCTTTGTGCTTTCTTTGGACTTTCTTTCCCCTTTCTTTGGGCATTCTTTGGGCTTTCTTTGGGCTTTCTTTCCCCTTTCTTTGGGCTTTCTTTGGGCTTTCTTTGAGCTTCCTTTGGGCTTACTTTGGGCTTTCTTTGGGCTTTCTTTCGGCTTTCTTTGGGCTTTCTTTCCCCTTTCTTTGGGCTTTCTTTCCCCTTTCTTTGGGCTTTCTTTGGGCTTTGTTTGGACTTTCTTTGGGCTTTCTTTACCCTTTCTTTGGGCTTTCTTTGGGCTTTCTTTCCCGTTTCTTTGGGCTTTCTTTGGGCTTTCTTTGGGCTTTCTTTCCCCTTTCTTTGGGCTTTCTTTTGGCTTTCTTTCTCCTTTCTTTAGGCTTTCGTTGGGCTTTTTTGGGCTTTCTTTCCCCTTTCTTTGGGCTTTCTTTGGCCTTTCTTTCCCCTTTCTTTGGACTTTCTTTGGGCTTTCTTTCCCCTTTCTTTGGGCTTTCTTTGGGCTATCTTCCCCTTTCTTTCCCCTTTCTTTGGGCTTTCTTTCCCCTTTCTTTGGGCTTTCTTTGGGCTTTCTTTGGGCTTTCTTTCCCCTTTCTTTGGGCTTTCTTTCCCCTTTCTTTGGGCTTTCTTTCCCTTTCATTCTGCTTTCTTTGGGCTTTCTTTGGCCTTTCTTTCGGCTTTCCTTCCCCTTTCTTTGGGCTTTCTTTCCCCTTTCTTTGGCTTTCTTTCCCCTTTCTTTGGGCTTTCATTCCCCTTTCTTTGGGCTTTCTTTGGGCTTTCTTTGGGCTGTGTTTGGGCTCTCTTTGGGCTTTCTTTGGGCTTTCTTTCCCCTTTATTTGGGCTTTCCTTGGCTTCCTTTGGGCTTTCGTTGGGCTTTCTTTGGGCTTTCTTTGGGATTACTTTGGGATTTCTTTGGGCTTTCTTTCCCCTTTCTTTGGGCTTTCTTTCCCCTTTCTTTTGGCTTTCTTTGCCCTTTCTTTGGGGTTTCTTTCCCCTTTCTTTGGGCTTTCTTTGGGCTTTCTTTCCCCTTTCCTTGGGCTTTCTTTGGGCTTTCTTTGAAATTTCCTTGGGCTTTCATTCCCCTTTCTTTGGGCTTTCTTTCCCTTTCTTGTGGCTTTCTTTGGGCTTTCTTTGGGCTTTCTTTCCCCTTTCTTTGGGCTTTCTTTCCCCTTTCTTTGGGCTTTCTTTCCCCTTTCTTTGGGCTTTCTTTGGGCTTTCTATGGGCTTTCTCTGGGCTTTCTTTGGGCTTTATTTGGGGCTTTCTTTGGGCTTCTTTCCCCTTTCTTTGGGCTTTCTTTCCCCTTTCTTTGGGCTTTCTTTCCCCTTTCTTTGGGCTTTCTTTGGGCTTTCTTTGGGCTTTCTTTGGCTTTCTTTCCCCTTTCTTTGGGCTTTCTTTCCCCTTTCTTTGTGCTTTCTTTCCCCTTTCTTTGGGCTTTCTTTCCTCTTTCTTTGGGGTTTCTTTCGGTTTTCTTTCCCCTTTCCTTGGGCTTTCTTTCCCCTTTCTTTGGGCTTTCCTTACCCTTTCTTTCCCCTTTCTTTGGGCTTTCTTTGGGCTTTCTTTCCCCTTTCTTTGGGCTTTCTTTGGGCTTTCTTTCCCTTTTCCTTGGGCTTTCTTTGGGATTTCTTTCCCTTTGTTTGGGCTTTCTTTGGGCTTTCTTTGGGCTTTCTTTGGGCTTTCTTTGGGCTTTCCTTGGGCTTTCTTTGGGCTTTTTTTGGCCTTTCTTTGGGCTTTCTTTCCCCTTTCTTTGGGCTTTCTTTGGGCTTTCTTTCGGCTTTCTTTCCCCTTTCTTTGGGCTTTCTTTGGGCTTTCTTTCCCCTTTCTTTGGGCTTTCTTTGGGCTTCTTTCCCCTTTCTTTGGGCTTTCTTTGGGCTTTCTTTCCCATTTCTTTGGGCTTTCTTGGGCTTTCTTTGGGCTTTCTTTCCCCTTTCTTTGGGCTTTCTTTGGGCTTTCTTTCCCTTTTCCTTGGGCTTTCTTTGGGCTTTCTTTCCCCTTTCTTTAGGCTTTCTTTGGGCTTTCTTCGGGCTTTCTTTCCCCTTTCTTTGGGCTTTCTTTGGGCTTTCTTTCCCCTTTCTTTGGACTTTCTTTGGGCTTTCTTTCCCCTTTCTTTGGGCTTTCTTTGGGCTATCTTCCCCTTTCTTTCCCCTTTCTTTGGGCTTTCTTTGGGCTTTCTTTCCCCTTTCTTTGGGCTTTCTTTGGGCTTTCTTTGGGCTTTCTTTCCCTTTCTTTGGGCTTTCTTTCCCTTTCTTTGGGCTTTCTTTCCCCTTTCTTTGGGCTTTCTTTCCCCTTTCTTTGGGCTTTCTTTCCCCTTTCCTTGAGCTTTCTTTCCCCTTTCTTTGGGATTTCTTTCCCTTTCTTTGGGCTTTCTTTCCCCTTTCTTTCCCCTTTATTTGGGCTTTCTTTGGGCTTTCTTTGGGCTGTCTTTGGGCTTTCTTTGGGCTTTCTTTCCCCTTTCTTTGGGCTTTCTTAACCCTTCTTTCCCCTTTCTTTGGGCTTTCCTTGGGCTTCCTTTGGGCTTTCTTTGGGCTTTCTTTGGGCTTTCTTTGGGATTTCTTTGGGATTTCTTTGGCTTTCTTTCACCTTTCTTGGGGCTTTCTTAGGGCTTTCTTTCCCCTTTCTTTCGGCTTTCTTTGCCCTTTCTTTGGGCTTTCTTTGCCATTTCTTTGGGCTTTCTTTGCCCTTTCTTTGGGCTTTCTTTGCCCTTTCTTAGTGCTTACTTTCCCCTTTCTTTGGGCTTTCTTTGGGCTTTCTCTCCCATTTCTTTGGGCTTTCTTTCCCTTTTCTTTGGGCTTTCTTTCCCTTTCTTTGGGCTTTCTTTCCCCTTTCTTTGGGCTTTCTTTGGGCTTTCTTTCCCCTTCCTTTGGGCTTTCTTTCCCCTTTCTTTGGGCTTTCCTTGGGCTTTCTTTCTCCTTTATTTTCCCTTTCTTTGGGCTTTCTTTCCCCTTTCTTTGGGCTTTCTTTGGGCTTTCTTTGGGCTTTCTTTCACCTTTCTTTGGGCTTTCTTTCCCCTTTCCTTGGGCTTTCTTTGGGCTTTCTTTGGGATTTCTTTGGGATTTCATTGGGCTTTCTTTCCCCTCTCTTTGGGCTTTCTTTCCCCTTTCTTGTGGCTTTCTTTGGGCTTTCTTTGGGCTTTCTTTGCCCTTTCTTTGGGCTTTCTTTGGCCTTTCTTTGGGCTTTCTTGGGCTTTCGATGGGCTTTCTCTGGGCTTTCTTTGGGCTTTATTTGGGCTTTCTTTGGGCTTCTTTCCCCTTTCTTTGGGCTTTCTTTGGGCTTTCTTTCCCCTTTCTTTGGCCTTTCTTTCCTCTTTCTTTGGGCTTTCTTTGGGCTTTCTTTGGCCTTTCTTTGGGCTTTCTTCGGGCTTTCTTTCCCCTTTCTTTGGGCTTTCTTTCCCCTTTCTTTGGGCTTTCTTTCCCCTTCCTTTGGGCTTTCTTTGGTTTCTTTGGGCTTTCTTTGGGCTTTCTTGGGCTTTCCTTCCCCTTTCTTTGGGCTTTCTTTGGGCTTTCTTTGGGCTTTCTATGGCCTTTCTATTGCCTTTCTCTGGGCTTTCTTGGGCTTTCTTTGGGCTTTCTTTGGGCTTCTTTCCCCTTTCTTTGGGCTTTCTTTGGGCTTTCTTTCCCCTTTCTTTGGGCTTTCTTTCCCCTTTCTTTGGGCTTTCTTTCCCCTTTCTTTGGGCTTTCTTTGGGATTTCTATGGGCTTTCTCTGGGCTTTCTTTGGGCTTTATTTGGGCTTTCTTTGGGCTTTCTTTCCCCTTTCTTTGGCCTTTCTTTCCCCTTTCTTTGGGCTTTCTTTCCCCTTTCTTTGGGCTTTCTTTCCCCTTTCTTTGGGCTTTCTTTCCCCTTTCTTTGTGCTTTATTTCCCCTTTCTTTGGGCTTTCTTTGGCCTTTCTTTGGGCTTTCTTTGGGCTTTCTATTGGCTTTCTCTGGGCTTTCTTTGGGCTTTATTTGGGCTTTCTTTGGGCTTCTTTCCCCTTTCTTTGGGCTTTCTTTGGGCTTTCTTTCCCCTTTCTTTGGGCTTTCTTTGGGTTTTCTTTCCCTTTTCCTTGGGCTTTCTTTGGGCTTTCTTTCCCCTTTGTTTGGGCTTTCTTTGGGCTTTCTTTGGGCTTTCTTTGTGCTTTCTTTGGGCTTTCCTTGGGCTTTCTTTGGGCTTTTTTTGGGCTTTCTTTCCCCTTTCTTTGGGCTTTCTTTCCCCTTTCTTGTGGCTTTTTTGTGGCTTTCTTTGGGCTTTCTTTCCCCTTTCTTTGGGCTTTCTTTGTCCTTTCTTTGGGCTTTCTTTGGGCTTTCTATTGGCTTTCTCTGGGCTTTCTTTGGGCTTTATTTGGGCTTTCTTTGGGCTTCTTTCCCCTTTCTTTGGGCTTTCTTTGGGCTTTCTTTCCCCTTTCTTTGGGCTTTCTTTGGGCTTTCTTTGGGCTTTCCTTGGGCTTCCTTTGGGCTTTCTTTGGGCTTTCTTTGGAATTTCTTTGGGATTTCTTTGGGCTTTCTTTCCCTTTCTTTGGGCTTTCTTTCCCCTTTCGTGGGGCTTTCTTTGGCCTTTCTTTGGGCTTTATTTGGGCTTTCTATGGGCTTTCTCTGGGCTTTCTTTGGGCTTTATTTGGGCTTTCTTTGGGCTTCTTTCCCCTTTCTTTGGGCTTTCTTTGGGCTTTCTTTCCCCTTTCTTTGGCCTTTCTTTCCCCTTTCTTTGGGCTTTCTTTGGGCTTTCTTTGGGCTTTCTTTGGGCTTTCTTTGGGCTTTCTTTGGGCTTTCTTTGGGATTTCTTTGGGCTGTCTTTGGGCTTTCTTTGGGCTTTCTTTGGGATTTCCTTTGGCTTTCTTTCCCCTTTCTTTGGGATTTCTTTGGGCTTTCTTTGGGATTTCCTTGGGCTTCCTTTGGGCTTTCTTTGGGCTTTCTTTGGGCTTCCTTTGGGCTTTCTTTGGGCTTTCTTTCCCCTTTCTTTGGGCTTTCTTTCCCCTTTCTTGGGGCTTTCTTTGGGCTTTCTTTGGGCTTTCTTTCCCCTTTCTTTGGGCTTTCTTTCCCCTTTCTTTGGGCTTTCTTTGGGCTTTCTTTGGGCTTTCTTTGGGCTTTCCTTCCCCTTTCTTTGGGCTTTCTTTGGGCTTTCTTTGGGCTTTCTTTGGGCTTTCCTTGGGCTTTCTCTGGGCTTTCTTTGGGCATTCTTTGGGCTTTCTTTGGGCTTCTTTCTCCTTTCTTTGGGCTTTCTTTGGGCTTTCTTTCCCCTTTCTTTGGGCTTTCTTTGGGCTATCTTCCCCTTTCTTTCCCCTTTCTTTGGGCTTTCTTTGGGGTTTCTTTCCCCTTTCTTTGGGCTTTCTTTTGGCTTTCTTTGGGCTTTCTTTCCCCTTTCTTTGGGATTTCTTTCTCCTTTCTTTCCCCTTTCTTTGGGCTTTCTTTGGGCTTTCTTTGGGCTTTCTTTGGGCTTTCTTTGGGCTTTCTTTCCCCTTTCTTTGGGCTTTCTTTGGGCTTTCTTTGGGCTTTCCTTGGGCATCCTTTGGGCTTTCTTTGGGCTTCTTTGGAATTTCTTTGGGATTTCTTTGGGATTTCTTTCCCCTTTCTTTGGGCTTTCTTTCCCCTTTCGTGGGGCTTTCTTTGGCCTTTCTTTGGGCTTTCTTTGGGCTTTCTATGGGCTTTCTCTGGGCTTTCTTTGGGCTTTCTTTGGGCTTTCTTTGGGCTTTCCTTGGGCTTCCTTTGGGCTTTCTTTGGGCTTTCTTTGGAATTTCTTTGGGATTTCTTTGGGATTTCTTTCCCCTTTCTTTGGGCTTTCTTTCCCCTTTCTTTGGCCTTTCTTTCCCCTTTCTTTGGGCTTTCTTTGGGCTTTCTTTGGGCTTTCTTTCCCCTTTCTTTCCCCTTTCTTTGGGCTTTCTTTCCCCTTTCTTTGGGCTTTCTTTGGGCTTTCTTTCTCCTTTATTTTCCCTTTCTTTGGGCTTTCTTTCCCCTTTCTTTGGGCTTTCTTTGGGCTTTCTTTCCCCTTTCCTTGGGCTTTCTTTGGGCTTTCTTTGGGATTTCTTTGGGCTTTCTTTCCCCTTTCTTTGGGCTTTCTTTGGGCTTTCTTTGGGCTTTCTTTGGGCTTTCTTTCCCATTTCTTTGGGCTTTCTTTCCCCTTTCTTTGGGCTTTCTTCCCCCTTTCTTTGGGCTTTCTTTGGGATTTCTTTGGGCTTTCTTTCCCCTTTCTTTGGGCTTTCTTTCCCCTTTCTTTGGGATTTCTTTCCCCTTTCTTTGGGATTTCTTTCCCCTTTCTTTGGGCTTTCTTTCCCCTTTCTTTGGGCTTTCTTTCCCCTTTCTTTCACCTTTCTTTGGGCTTTCTTTGGGATTTCTTTGGGCTGTCTTTGGGCTTTCTTTGGGCTTTCTTTGGGATTTCCTTTGGCTTTCTTTCCCCTTTCTTTGGGTTTTCTTTGGGCTTTCTTTGGGCTTTCCTTGGGCTTCCTTTGGGCTTTCTTTCCCCTTTCTTTGGGCTTTCTTTGGGCTTTCTTTGGGCTTTCTTTGGGCTTTCTTTGGGCTTTCTTTGGGCTTTCTTTCCCCTTTCTTTGGGCTTTCTTTCCCCTTTCTTGGGGCTTTCTTTGGGCTTTCTTTGGGCTTTCTTTCCCCTTTCTTTGGGCTTTCTTTCCCCTTTCTTTGGGCTTTCTTTGGGCTTTCTTTGGGCTTTCCTTCCCCTTTCTTTGGGCTTTCTTTGGGCTTTCTTTGGGCTTTCTATGGGCTTTCTCTGGGCTTTCTTAGGGCGTTCTTTGGGCTTTCTTTGGGCTTCTTTCTCCTTTCTTTGGGCGTTCTTTGGGCTTTCTTTCCCCTTTCTTTGGGCTTTCTTTGGGCTTTCTTTGGGCTTTCTTTCCCCTTTCTTTGGGCTTTCTTTCCCCTTTCCTTGGGCTTTCTTTCCACTTTCTTTGGGCTTTCTTTCATCTTTCTTTGGGCTTTCTGGTGGCTTTCTTTCCCCTTTCTTTGGGCTTTCTTTCCCCATTCTTTGGGCTTTCTTTGGGCTTTCCTTCCCCTTTCTTTGGGCTTTCTTTGGGCTTTCTTTGTGCTTTCTTTGGACTTTCTTTCCCCTTTCTTTGGGCATTCTTTGGGCTTTCTTTGGGCTTTCTTTCCCCTTTCTTTGGGCTTTCTTTGGGCTTTCTTTGAGCTTCCTTTGGGCTTACTTTGGGCTTTCTTTGGGCTTTCTTTCGGCTTTCTTTGGGCTTTCTTTCCCCTTTCTTTGGGCTTTCTTTCCCCTTTCTTTGGGCTTTCTTTGGGCTTTCTTTGGGCTTTCTTTGGGCTTTCTTTCCCCTTTCTTTGGGCTTTCTTTTGGCTTTCTTTCTCCTTTCTTTAGGCTTTCGTTGGGCTTTTTTGGGCTTTCTTTCCCCTTTCTTTGGGCTTTCTTTGGCCTTTCTTTCCCCTTTCTTTGGACTTTCTTTGGGCTTTCTTTCCCCTTTCTTTGGGCTTTCTTTGGGCTATCTTCCCCTTTCTTTCCCCTTTCTTTGGGCTTTCTTTCCCCTTTCTTTGGGCTTTCTTTGGGCTTTCTTTGGGCTTTCTTTCCCCTTTCTTTGGGCTTTCTTTCCCCTTTCTTTGGGCTTTCTTTCCCTTTCATTCTGCTTTCTTTGGGCTTTCTTTGGCCTTTCTTTCGGCTTTCCTTCCCCTTTCTTTGGGCTTTCTTTCCCCTTTCTTTGGCTTTCTTTCCCCTTTCTTTGGGCTTTCATTCCCCTTTCTTTGGGCTTTCTTTGGGCTTTCTTTGGGCTGTGTTTGGGCTCTCTTTGGGCTTTCTTTGGGCTTTCTTTGGGCTTTCTTTCCCCTTTCTTTGGGCTTTCTTTCCCCTTTCTTTGGGCTTTCCTTGGGCTTCCTTTGGGCTTTCTTTGGGCTTTCTTTGGGCTTTCTTTGGGATTACTTTGGATTTCTTTGGGCTTTCTTTCCCCTTTCTTTGGGCTTTCTTTCCCCTTTCTTTTGGCTTTCTTTGCCCTTTCTTTGGGCTTTCTTTCCCCTTTCTTTGGGCTTTCTTTGGGCTTTCTTTTCCCTTTCCTTGGGCTTTCTTTGGGCTTTCTTTGAAATTTCCTTGGGCTTTCTTTCCCCTTTCTTGGGCTTTCTTTCCCCTTTCTTGTGGCTTTCTTTGGGCTTTCTTTGGGCTTTCTTTCCCCTTTCTTTGGGCTTTCTTTCCCCTTTCTTTGGGCTTTCATTCCCCTTTCTTTGGGCTTTCTTTGGGCTTTCTATGGGCTTTCTCTGGGCTTTCTTTGGGCTTTATTTGGGCTTTCTTTGGGCTTTCTTTCCCCTTTCTTTGGGCTTTCTTTCCCCTTTCTTTGGGCTTTCTTTCCCCTTTCTTTCGGCTTTCTTTGGGCTTTCTTTGGGCTTTCTTTGGGCTTTCTTTCCCCTTTCTTTGGGCTTTCTTTCCCCTTTCTTTGGGCTTTCTTTCCTCTTTCTTTGGGGTTTCTTTGGGCTTTCTTTCCCCTTTCTTTGGGCTTTCTTTCCCCTTTCTTTGGGCTTTCCTTACCCTTTCTTTCCCCTTTCTTTGGGCTTTCTTTGGGCTTTCTTTCCCCTTTCTTTGGGCTTTCTTTGGGCTTTCTTTCCCTTTTCCTTGGGCTTTCTTTGGGCTTTCTTTCCCCTTTGTTTGGGCTTTCTTTGGGCTTTCTTTGGGCTTTCTTTGGGCTTTCTTTGGGCTTTCCTTGGGCTTTCTTTGGGCTTTCTTTCCCCTTTCTTTGGGCTTTCTTTGGGCTTTCTTTCCCCTTTCTTTGGGCTTTCTTTGGGCTTTCTTTCCCCTTTCTTTGGGCTTTCTTTGGGCTTTCTTTCCCCTTTCTTTGGGCTTTCTTTGGGCTTTCTTTGGGCTTTCTTTCCCCTTTCTTTGGGCTTTCTTTGGGCTTTCTTTCCCTTTTCCTTGGGCTTTCTTTGGGCTTTCTTTCCCCTTTCTTTAGGCTTTCTTTGGGCTTTCTTCGGGCTTTCTTTCCCCTTTCTTTGGGCTTTCTTCGGGCTTTCTTTCCACTTTCTTTGGACTTTCTTTGGGCTTTCTTTCCCCTTTCTTTGGGCTTTCTTTGGGCTATCTTCCCCTTTATTTCCCCTTTCTTTGGGCTTTCTTTGGGCTTTCTTTCCCCTTTCTTTGGGCTTTCTTTGGGCTTTCTTTGGGCTTTCTTTCCCCTTTCTTTGGGCTTTCTTTCCCCTTTCTTTGGGCTTTCTTTCCCCTTTCTTTGGGCTTTCTTTCCCCTTTCTTTGGGCTTTCTTTCCCCTTTCCTTGAGCTTTCTTTCCCCTTTCTTTGGGATTTCTTTCCCCTTTCTTTGGGCTTTCTTTCCCCTTTCTTTCCCCTTTATTTGGGCTTTCTTTGGGCTTTCTTTCGGCTGTCTTTGGGCTTTCTTTGGGCTTTCTTTCCCCTTTCTTTGGGCTTTCTTAACCCTTTCTTTGGGCTTTCTTTGGGCTTTCTTTGGGCTTTGTTTGGACTTTCTTTGGGCATTCTTTACCCTTTCTTTGGGCTTTCTTTGGGCTTTCTTTCCCCTTTCTTTGGGCTTTCTTTGGGCTTTCTTTGGGCTTTCTTTGTTCTTTCTTTCCCCTTTCTTTGGGCTTTCTTTGGGCTATCTTCCCCTTTCTTTCCCCTTTCTTTGGGCTTTCTTTCCCCTTTCTTTGGGCTTTCTTTGGGCTTTCTTTGGGCTTTCTTTCCCCTTTCTTTGGGCTTTCTTTCCCCTTTCTTTGGGCTTTCTTTCCCTTTCATTCTGCTTTCTTTGGGCTTTCTTTGGCCTTTCTTTCGGCTTTCCTTCCCCTTTCTTTGGGCTTTCTTTCCCCTTTCTTTGGCTTTCTTTCCCCTTTCTTTGGGCTTTCATTCCCCTTTCTTTGGGCTTTCTTTGGGCTTTCTTTGGGCTGTGTTTGGGCTCTCTTTGGGCTTTCTTTGGGCTTTCTTTGGGCTTTCTTTCCCCTTTCTTTGGGCTTTCCTTGGGCTTCCTTTGGGCTTTCTTTGGGCTTTCTTTGGGCTTTCTTTGGGATTACTTTGGATTTCTTTGGGCTTTCTTTCCCCTTTCTTTGGGCTTTCTTTCCCCTTTCTTTTGGCTTTCTTTGCCCTTTCTTTGGGCTTTCTTTCCCCTTTCTTTGGGCTTTCTTTGGGCTTTCTTTTCCCTTTCCTTGGGCTTTCTTTGGGCTTTCTTTGAAATTTCCTTGGGCTTTCTTTCCCCTTTCTTTGGGCTTTCTTTCCCCTTTCTTGTGGCTTTCTTTGGGCTTTCTTTGGGCTTTCTTTCCCCTTTCTTTGGGCTTTCTTTCCCCTTTCTTTGGGCTTTCATTCCCCTTTCTTTGGGCTTTCTTTGGGCTTTCTATGGGCTTTCTCTGGGCTTTCTTTGGGCTTTATTTGGGCTTTCTTTGGGCTTTCTTTCCCCTTTCTTTGGGCTTTCTTTCCCCTTTCTTTGGGCTTTCTTTCCCCTTTCTTTCGGCTTTCTTTGGGCTTTCTTTGGGCTTTCTTTCCCCTTTCTTTGGGCTTTCTTTCCCCTTTCTTTGTGCTTTCTTTCCCCTTTCTTTGGGCTTTCTTTCCTCTTTCTTTGGGGTTTCTTTGGGCTTTCTTTCCCCTTTCTTTGGGCTTTCTTTCCCCTTTCTTTGGGCTTTCCTTACCCTTTCTTTCCCCTTTCTTTGGCCTTTCTTTGGGCTTTCTTTCCCCTTTCTTTGGGCTTTCTTTGGGCTTTCTTTCCCTTTTCCTTGGGCTTTCTTTGGGCTTTCTTTCCCCTTTGTTTGGGCTTTCTTTGGGCTTTCTTTGGGCTTTCTTTGGGCTTTCTTTGGGCTTTCCTTGGGCTTTCTTTGGGCTTTCTTTCCCCTTTCTTTGGGCTTTCTTTGGGCTTTCTTTCCCCTTTCTTTGGGCTTTCTTTGGGCTTTCTTTCCCCTTTCTTTGGGCTTTCTTTGGGCTTTCTTTCCCCTTTCTTTGGGCTTTCTTTGGGCTTTCTTTGGGCTTTCTTTCCCCTTTCTTTGGGCTTTCTTTGGGCTTTCTTTCCCTTTTCCTTGGGCTTTCTTTGGGCTTTCTTTCCCCTTTCTTTAGGCTTTCTTTGGGCTTTCTTCGGGCTTTCTTTCCCCTTTCTTTGGGCTTTCTTCGGGCTTTCTTTCCCCTTTCTTTGGACTTTCTTTGGGCTTTCTTTCCCCTTTCTTTGGGCTTTCTTTGGGCTATCTTCCCCTTTCTTTCCCCTTTCTTTGGGCTTTCTTTGGGCTTTCTTTCCCCTTTCTTTGGGCTTTCTTTGGGCTTTCTTTGGGCTTTCTTTCCCCTTTCTTTGGGCTTTCTTTCCCCTTTCTTTGGGCTTTCTTTCCCCTTTCTTTGGGCTTTCTTTCCCCTTTCTTTGGGCTTTCTTTCCCCTTTCCTTGAGCTTTCTTTCCCCTTTCTTTGGGATTTCTTTCCCCTTTCTTTGGGCTTTCTTTCCCCTTTCTTTCCCCTTTATTTGGGCTTTCTTTGGGCTTTCTTTCGGCTGTCTTTGGGCTTTCTTTGGGCTTTCTTTCCCCTTTCTTTGGGCTTTCTTAACCCTTTCTTTGGGCTTTCTTTGGGCTTTCTTTGGGCTTTGTTTGGACTTTCTTTGGGCTTTCTTTACCCTTTCTTTGGGCTTTCTTTGGGCTTTCTTTCCCCTTTCTTTGGGCTTTCTTTGGGCTTTCTTTGGGCTTTCTTTGTTCTTTCTTTCCCCTTTCTTTGGGCTTTCTTTTGGCTTTCTTTCTCCTTTCTTTAGGCTTTCGTTGGGCTTTCTTTGGGCTTTCTTTCCCCTTTCTTTGGGCTTTCTTTGGCCTTTCTTTCCCCTTTCTTTGGACTTTCTTTGGGCTTTCTTTCCCCTTTCTTTGGGCTTTCTTTGCGCTATCTTCCCCTTTCTTTCCCCTTTCTTTGGGCTTTCTTTCCCCTTTCTTTGGGCTTTCTTTGGGCTTTCTTTGGGCTTTCTTTCCCCTTTCTTTGGGCTTTCTTTCCCCTTTCTTTGGGCTTTCTTTCCCCTTTCTTTGGGCTTTCTTTCCCTTTCATTCTGCTTTCTTTGGGCTTTCTTTCGCCTTTCTTTCGGCTTTCCTTCCCCTTTCTTTGGGCTTTCTTTCCCCTTTCTTTGGCTTTCTTTCCCCTTTCTTTGGGATTTCTTTGGGCTTTCTTTCCCCTTTCTTTGGGCTTTCTTTCCCCTTTCTTTGGGCTTTCTTTGGGCTGTGTTTGGTCTTTCTTTGGGCTTTCTTTGGGCTTTCTTTGGGCTTTCTTTCCCCTTTCTTTGGGCTTTCTTTGGGCTTTCTTTGGGCTTTCCTTGGGCTTCCTTTGGGCTTTCTTTGGGCTTTCTTTGGGCTTTCTTTGGGATTTCTTTGGGGTTTCTTTGGGCTTTCTTTCCCCTTTGTTTGGGCTTTCTTTCCCCTTTCTTTTGGCTTTCTTTGCCCTTTCTTTGGGCTTTCTTTGCCCTTTCTTTGGGCTTTCTTTGCCCTTTCTAAGGGCTTACTTTCCCCTTTCTTTGGGCTTTCTTTGGGCTTTCTTTCTCTTTCTTTGGGCTTTCTTTCCCCTTTTTTTGGGCTTTCTTTCCCCTTTCTTTGGGCTTCTTTCTCCTTTCTTTGGGCTTTCTTTGGGCTTTCTTTCCCCTTTCTTTGGGCTTTCTTTCCCCTTTCTTTGGGCTTTCTTTCCCCTTTCTTTGGGCTTTCTTTGGGCTTTCTTTCTCCTTTATTTTCCCTTTCTTTGGGCTTTCTTTCCCCTTTCTTTGGGCTTTCTTTGGGCTTTCTTTCCCCTTTCCTTGGGCTTTCTTTGGGCTTTCTTTGAAATTTCCTTGGGCTTTCTTTCCCCTTTCTTTGGGCTTTCTTTCCCCTTTCTTGTGGCTCTCTTTGGGCTTCTTTGGGCTTTCTTTCCCCTTTCTTTGGGCTTTCTTTCCCCTTTCTTTGGGCTTTCTTAGGGCTTTCTTTGGCCTTTCTTTCCCCTTTCTTTTGGCTTTCTTTGCCCTTTCTTTGGGCTTTCTTTCCCCTTTCTTTGGGCATTCTTTTGCCCTTTCTTAGGGCTTACTTTCCCCTTTCTTTGGGCTTTCTTTGGGCTTTCTTTCTCTTTCTTTGGGCTTTCTTTCCACTTTCTTTGGGCTTTCTTTCCCTTTCTTTGGGCTTCTTTCTCCTTTCTTTGGGCTTTCTTTGGGCTTTCTTTCCCCTTTCTTTGGGGCTTTCTTTCCCCTTTCTTTGGGCTTTCTTTCCCCTTTCTTTTGGCTTTCTTTCTCATTTATTTTCCCTTTCTTTGGCTTTCTTTCCCCTTTCTTTGGGCTTTCTTTCCCCTTCCTTTGGGCTTTCTTTGGGCTTTCTTTGGCTTTCTTTGGGGTTTCTTTCCCCTTTCTTTGGGCTTTCTTTGGGCTTTGTTTGGGCTTTCTTTGGCTTTCTTTGGGCTTTCTTTCCCCTTTCTTTGGGCTTTCTTTTGGCTTTCTTTCCCCTTTCTTTAGGCTTTCTTTGGGCTTTCTTTGGGCTTTCTTTCCCCTTTTTTTTTTGCTTTCTTTGGGCTTTCTTTCCCCTTTCTTTGGACTTTCTTTGGGCTTTCTTTCCCCTTTCTTTGGGCTTTCTTTGGGCTTTCTTTGGGCTATCTTCCCCTTTCTTTCGCCTTTCTTTGGGCTTTCTTTGGGCTTTCTTTCCCCTTTCTTTGGGCTTTCTTTGGGCTTTCTTTGGCTTTCTTTGGGCTTTCTTTCCCATTTCTTTGGGCTTTCTTTCCCCTTTCTTTGGGCTTTCTTTCCCCTTTCTTTGGGCTTTCTTTCCCCTTTCTTTGGGCTTTCTTTCCCTTCCTTTGGGCTTTCTTTGGGCTTTCTTTGGGCTTTCTTTGGGCTTTCCTTCCCCTTTCTTTGGGCTTTCTTTGGGCTTTCTTTGGGCTTTCTATGGCCTTTCTATGGCCTTTCTCTGGGCTTTCTTTGGGCTTTCTTTGGGCTTTCTTTGGGCTTCTTTCCCTTTCTTTGGACTTTCTTTGGGCTTTCTTTCCCCTTTCTTTGGGCTTTCTTTCCCCTTTCTTTGGGCTTTCTTTGGGCTTTCTTTGGGCTTTCTTTCCCCTTTCTTTCGGCATTCTTTGGGCTTTCTTTCCACTTTCTTTGGGTTTCTTTGGGCTGTCTTTGGGCTTTCTTTCCCCTTTCTTTGGGCTTTCTTTGGGCTTTCTTTCCCCTTTCTTTGGGCTTTCTTTGGGCTTTCTTTCCCCTTTCTTTGGGCTTTCTTTCCCCTTTCTTTTGGCTTTCATTGGGCTTTCTTTGGGCCTCTTTCCCCTTTCTTTGGGTATTCTTTGGGCTTTCTTTCCCCCTTCTTTGGGCTTTCTTTGGGCTTTCTTTGTGCTTTCTTTCCCATTTCTTTGGGCTTTCTTTTGGGCTTTCTTTCCCCTTTCTTTAGGCTTTCTTTGGGATTTCTTTGGGCTTTCTTTGGGCTTTCTTTGGGCTTTCTTTGGGCTTTCTTTCCCCTTTCTTTGGGCTTTCTTTCCCCTTTCTTTGGACTTTCTTTGGGCTTTCTTTCCCCTTTCTTTGGGCTTTCTTTGGGCTATCTTCCCCTTTCTTTCCCCTTTCTTTGGGCTTTCTTTGGGCTTTCTTTCCCCTTTCTTTGGGCTTTCTTTTGGCTTTCTTTGGGCTTTCTTTGGGCTTTATTTCCCCTTTCTTTGGGCTTTCTTTCCCCTTTCTTTGGGCTTTCTATCCCCTTTCTTTGGGCTTTCTTTCCCCTTTCTTTGGGCTTTCTTTCCCCTTTCTTTGGGCTTTCTTTGGGCTTTCTTTGGGCTTTCTTTCCCCTTTCTTTGGGCTTTCTTTCCCATTTCTTTGGGCTTTCTTTCCCCTTTCTTTGGGATTTCTTTCTCCTTTCTTTCCCCTTTCTTTGGGCTTTCTTTGGGCTTTCTTTGGGCTTTATTTGGGCTTTCTTTGGGCTTTCTTTCCCCTTTCTTTGGGCTTTCTTTGGGCTTTCTTTGGGCTTTCCTTGGGCTTCCTTTGGGCTTTCTTTGGGCTTTCTTTGGGCTTTCTTTGGGATTTCTTTGGGGTTTCTTTGGGCTTTCTTTCCCCTTTGTTTGGGCTTTCTTTCCCCTTTCTTTTGGCTTTCTTTGCCCTTTCTTTGGGCTTTCTTTGCCCTTTCTTTGGGCTTTCTTTGCCCTTTCTAAGGGCTTACTTTCCCCTTTCTTTGGGCTTTCTTTGGGCTTTCTTTCTCTTTCTTTGGGCTTTCTTTCCCCTTTTTTTGGGCTTTCTTTCCCCTTTCTTTGGGCTTCTTTCTCCTTTCTTTGGGCTTTCTTTGGGCTTTCTTTCCCCTTTCTTTGGGCTTTCTTTCCCCTTTCTTTGGCTTTCTTTCCCCTTTCTTTGGGCTTTCTTTGGGCTTTCTTTCTCCTTTATTTTCCCTTTCTTGGGCTTTCTTTCCCCTTTCTTTGGGCTTTCTTTGGGCTTTCTTTCCCCTTTCCTTGGGCTTTCTTTGGGCTTTCTTTGAAATTTCCTTGGGCTTTCTTTCCCCTTTCTTTGGGCTTTCTTTCCCCTTTCTTGTGGCTTTCTTTGGGCTTTCTTTGGGCTTTCTTTCCCCTTTCTTTGGGCTTTCTTTCCCCTTTCTTTGGGCTTTCTTTGGCCTTTCTTTGGCCTTTCTTTCCCCTTTCTTTTGGCTTTCTTTGCCCTTTCTTTGGGCTTTCTTTCCCCTTTCTTTGGGCATTCTTTTGCCCTTTCTTAGGGCTTACTTTCCCCTTTCTTTGGGCTTTCTTTGGGCTTTCTTTCTCTTTCTTTGGGCTTTCTTTCCACTTTCTTTGGGCTTTCTTTCCCCTTTCTTTGGGCTTCTTTCTCCTTTCTTTGGGCTTTCTTTGGGCTTTCTTTCCCCTTTCTTTGGGCTTTCTTTCCCCTTTCTTTGGGCTTTCTTTCCCCTTTCTTTTGGCTTTCTTTCTCATTTATTTTCCCTTTCTTTGGGCTTTCTTTCCCCTTTCTTTGGGCTTTCTTTCCCCTTCCTTTGGGCTTTCTTTGGGCTTTCTTTGGGCTTTCTTTGGGGTTTCTTTCCCCTTTCTTTGGGCTTTCTTTGGGCTTTGTTTGGGCTTTCTTTGGGCTTTCTTTGGGCTTTCTTTCCCCTTTCTTTGGGCTTTCTTTTGGCTTTCTTTCCCCTTTCTTTAGGCTTTCTTTGGGCTTCTTTGGGCTTTCTTTCCCCTTTTTTTTTTGCTTTCTTTGGCTTTCTTTCCCCTTTCTTTGGACTTTCTTTGGGCTTTCTTTCCCCTTTCTTTGGGCTTTCTTTGGGCTTTCTTTGGGCTATCTTCCCCTTTCTTTCGCCTTTCTTTGGGCTTTCTTTGGGCTTTCTTTCCCCTTTCTTTGGGCTTTCTTTGGGCTTTCTTTGGGCTTTCTTTGGGCTTTCTTTCCCATTTCTTTGGGCTTTCTTTCCCCTTTCTTTGGGCTTTCTTTCCCCTTTCTTTGGGCTTTCTTTCCCCTTTCTTTGGGCTTTCTTTCCCCTTCCTTTGGGCTTTCTTTGGGCTTTCTTTGGGCTTTCTTTGGGCTTTCCTTCCCCTTTCTTTGGGCTTTCTTTGGGCTTTCTTTGGGCTTTCTATGGCCTTTCTATGGCCTTTCTCTGGGCTTTCTTTGGGCTTTCTTTGGGCTTTCTTTGGGCTTTCTTTGGGCTTCTTTCCCCTTTCTTTGGGACTTTCTTTGGGCTTTCTTTCCCCTTTCTTTGGGCTTTCTTTCCCCTTTCTTTGGGCTTTCTTTGGGCTTTCTTTGGGCTTTCTTTCCCCTTTCTTTCGGCATTCTTTGGGCTTTCTTTCCACTTTCTTTGGGCTTTCTTTGGGCTGTCTTTGGGCTTTCTTTCCCCTTTCTTTGGGCTTTCTTTGGGCTTTCTTTCCCCTTTCTTTGGGCTTTCTTTGGGCTTTCTTTCCCCTTTCTTTGGGCTTTCTTTCCCCTTTCTTTTGGCTTTCATTGGGCTTTCTTTGGGCCTCTTTCCCCTTTCTTTGGGTATTCTTTGGGCTTTCTTTCCCCCTTCTTTGGGCTTTCTTTGGGCTTTCTTTGTGCTTTCTTTCCCATTTCTTTGGGCTTTCTTTTGGGCTTTCTTTCCCCTTTCTTTAGGCTTTCTTTGGGATTTCTTTGGGCTTTCTTTGGGCTTTCTTTGGGCTTTCTTTGGGCTTTCTTTCCCCTTCTTTGGGCTTTCTTTCCCCTTTCTTTGGACTTTCTTTGGGCTTTCTTTCCCCTTTCTTTGGGCTTTCTTTGGGCTATCTTCCCCTTTCTTTCCCCTTTCTTTGGGCTTTCTTTGGGCTTTCTTTCCCCTTTCTTTGGGCTTTCTTTTGGCTTTCTTTGGGCTTTCTTTGGGCTTTATTTCCCCTTTCTTTGGGCTTTCTTTCCCCTTTCTTTGGGCTTTCTATCCCCTTTCTTTGGGCTTTCTTTCCCCTTTCTTTGGGCTTTCTTTCCCCTTTCTTTGGGCTTTCTTTGGGCTTTCTTTGGGCTTTCTTTCCCCTTTCTTTGGGCTTTCTTTCCCATTTCTTTGGGCTTTCTTTCCCCTTTCTTTGGGATTTCTTTCTCCTTTCTTTCCCCTTTCTTTGGCTTTCTTTGGGCTTTCTTTGGGCTTTCTTTGGGCTTTCTTTGGGCTTTCTTTCCCCTTTCTTTGGGCTTTCTTTGGGCTTTCTTTGGGCTTTCTTGGGCTTCCTTTGGGCTTTCTTTGGGCTTCTTTGGAATTTCTTTGGGATTTCTTTGGGATTTCTTTCCCCTTTCTTTGGGCTTTCTTTCCCCTTTCGTGGGCTTTCTTTGGCCTTTCTTTGGGCTTTCTTTGGGCTTTCTATGGGCTTTCTCTGGGCTTTCTTTGGGCTTCTTTGGGCTTTCTTTGGGCTTTCCTTGGGCTTCCTTTGGGCTTTCTTTGGGCTTTCTTTGGAATTTCTTTGGGATTTCTTTGGGATTTCTTTCCCCTTTCTTTGGGCTTTCTTTCCCTTTCTTTGGCCTTTCTTTCCCCTTTCTTTGGGCTTTCTTTGGGCTTTCTTTGGGCTTTCTTTCCCCTTTCTTTCCCCTTTCTTTGGGCTTTCTTTCCCCTTTCTTTGGGCTTTCTTTGGGCTTTCTTTCTCCTTTATTTTCCTTTCTTTGGGCTTTCTTTCCCCTTTCTTTGGCTTTCTTTGGGCTTTCTTTCCCCTTTCCTTGGGCTTTCTTTGGGCTTTCTTTGGGCTTTCTTTCCCCTTTCTTTGGGCTTTCTTTGGGCTTTCTTTGGACTTTCTTTGGGCTTTCTTTGGGCTTTCTTTCCCCTTTCTTTGGGCTTTCTTTCCCCTTTCTTTGGGCTTTCTTTCCCCTTTCTTTGGGCTTTCTTCCCCCTTTCTTTGGGCTTTCTTTGGGATTTCTTTGGGCTTTCTTTCCCCTTTCTTTGGGCTTTCTTTCCCCTTTCTTTGGGATTTCTTTCCCCTTTCTTTGGGATTTCTTTCCCCTTTCTTTGGGCTTTCTTTCCCCTTTCTTTGGGCTTTCTTTCCCCTTTCTTTCACCTTTCTTTGGGCTTTCTTTGGGATTTCTTTGGGCTGTCTTTGGGCTTTCTTTGGGCTTTCTTTGGGATTTCCTTTGGCTTTCTTTCCCCTTTCTTTGGGTTTTCTTTGGGCTTTCTTTGGGCTTTCCTTGGGCTTCCTTTGGGCTTTCTTTCCCTTTCTTTGGGCTTTCTTTGGCTTTCTTTGGGCTTTCTTTGGGCTTTCTTTGGCCTTTCTTTGGGCTTTCTTTCCCCTTTCTTTGGGCTTTCTTTCCCCTTTCTTGGGGCTTTCTTTGGGCTTTCTTTGGGCTTTCTTTCCCCTTTCTTTGGGCTTTCTTTCCCCTTTCTTTGGGCTTTCTTTGGGCTTTCTTTGGGCTTTCCTTCCCCTTTCATTGGGCTTTCTTTGGGCTTTCTTTGGGCTTTCTATGGGCTTTCTCTGGGCTTTCTTTGGGCTTCTTTCTCCTTTCTTGGGCTTTCTTTGGGCTTTCTTTCCCCTTTCTTTGGGCTTTCTTTGGGCTTTCTTTGGGCTTTCTTTCCCCTTTCTTTGGGCTTTCTTTCCCCTTTCTTTGGGCTTTCTTTCCCCTTTCCTTGGGCTTTCTTTCCACTTTCTTTGGGCTTTCTTTCATCTTTCTTTGGGCTTTCTGGTGGCTTTCTTTCCCCTTTCTTTGGGCTTTCTTTCCCCTTTCTTTGGGCTTTCTTTGGGCTTTCTTTCCCCTTTCTTTGGGCTTTCTTTGGGCTTTCTTTGTGCTTTCTTTGGACTTTCTTTCCCCTTTCTTTGGGCATTCTTTGGCTTTCTTTGGGCTTTCTTTCCCTTTCTTTGGGCTTTCTTTGGGCTTTCTTTGAGCTTCCTTTGGGCTTACTTTGGGCTTTCTTTGGGCTTTCTTTCGGCTTTCTTTGGCTTTCTTTCCCCTTTCTTTGGGCTTTCTTTCCCCTTTCTTTGGGCTTTCTTTGGGCTTTGTTTGGACTTTCTTTGGGCTTTCTTTACCCTTTCTTTGGGCTTTCTTTGGGCTTTCTTTCCCGTTTCTTTGGGCTTTCTTTGGGCTTTCTTTGGGCTTTCTTTCCCCTTTCTTTGGGCTTTCTTTTGGCTTTCTTTCTCCTTTCTTTAGGCTTTCGTTGGGCTTTTTTGGGCTTTCTTTCCCCTTTCTTTGGGCTTTCTTTGGCCTTTCTTTCCCCTTTCTTTCCCCTTTCTTTGGGCTTTCTTTCCCCTTTCTTTGGGCTTTCTTTGGGCTTTCTTTGGGCTTTCTTTCCCCTTTCTTTGGGCTTTCTTTCCCCTTTCTTTGGGCTTTCTTTCCCTTTCATTCTGCTTTCTTTGGGCTTTCTTTGGCCTTTCTTTCGGCTTTCCTTCCCCTTTCTTTGGGCTTTCTTTCCCCTTTCTTTGGCTTTCTTTCCCCTTTCTTTGGGCTTTCATTCCCCTTTCTTTGGGCTTTCTTTGGGCTTTCTTTGGGCTGTGTTTGGGCTCTCTTTGGGCTTTCTTTGGGCTTTCTTTGGGCTTTCTTTCCCCTTTCTTTGGGCTTTCTTTGGGCTTTCTTTGGGCTTTCCTTGGGCTTCCTTTGGGCTTTCTTTGGGCTTTCTTTGGGCTTTCTTTGGGATTACTTTGGGATTTCTTTGGGCTTTCTTTCCCCTTTCTTTGGGCTTTCTTTCCCCTTTCTTTTGGCTTCTTTCCCCTTTCTTTGGGCTTTCTTTCCCTTTCTTTGGGCTTTCTTTGGGCTTTCTTTCCCCTTTCCTTGGGCTTTCTTTGGGCTTTCTTTGAAATTTCCTTGGGCTTTCTTTCCCCTTTCTTTGGGCTTTCTTTCCCCTTTCTTGTGGCTTTCTTTGGGCTTTCTTTCCCCTTTCTTTGGGCTTTCTTTCCCCTTTCTTTGGGCTTTCTTTCCCCTTTCTTTGGGCTTTCTTTGGGCTTTCTTTGGGCTTTCTTTGGGCTTTCTTTCCCCTTTCTTTGGGCTTTCTTTCCCCTTTCTTTGTGCTTTCTTTCCCCTTTCTTTGGGCTTTCTTTCCTCTTTCTTTGGGGTTTCTTTGGGCTTTCTTTCCCCTTTCTTTGGGCTTTCTTTCCCCTTTCTTTGGGCTTTCCTTACCCTTTCTTTCCCCTTTCTTTGGGCTTTCTTTGGGCTTTCTTTCCCCTTTCTTTGGGCTTTCTTTGGGCTTTCTTTCCCTTTTCCTTGGGCTTTCTTTGGGCTTTCTTTCCCCTTTGTTTGGGCTTTCTTTGGGCTTTCTTTGGGCTTTCTTTGGGCTTTCTTTGGGCTTTCCTTGGGCTTTCTTTGGGCTTTTTTTGGCCTTTCTTTGGGCTTTCTTTCCCCTTTCTTTGGGCTTTCTTTGGGCTTTCTTTCGGCTTTCTTTCCCCTTTCTTTGGGCTTTCTTTCCCCTTTCTTTGGGCTTTCTTTGGGCTTTCTTTCCCCTTTCTTTGGGCTTTCTTTGGGCTTTCTTTCCCCTTTCTTTGGCTTTCTTTGGGCTTTCTTTCCCCTTTCTTTGGGCTTTCTTTGGGCTTTCTTTGGCTTTCTTTCCCCTTTCTTTGGGCTTTCTTTGGGCTTTCTTTCCCTTTTCCTTGGGCTTTCTTTGGGCTTTCTTTCCCCTTTCTTTAGGCTTTCTTTGGGCTTTCTTCGGGCTTTCTTTCCCCTTTCTTTGGGCTTTCTTTGGGCTTTCTTTCCCCTTTCTTTGGACTTTCTTTGGGCTTTCTTTCCCCTTTCTTTGGGCTTTCTTTGGGCTATCTTCCCCTTTCTTTCCCTTTCTTTGGGCTTTCTTTGGGCTTTCTTTCCCCTTTCTTTGGGCTTTCTTTGGGCTTTCTTTGGGCTTTCTTGGGCTTTCTTTCCCCTTTCTTTGGGCTTTCTTTCCCCTTTCTTTGGGCTTCTTTCCCCTTTCTTTGGGCTTTCTTTCCCCTTTCTTTGGCTTTCTTTCCCCTTTCCTTGAGCTTTCTTTCCCCTTTCTTTGGGATTTCTTTCCCCTTTCTTTGGCTTTCTTTCCCCTTTCTTTCCCCTTTATTTGGCTTTCTTTGGGCTTTCTTTGGGCTGTCTTTGGGCTTTCTTTGGGCTTTCTTTCCCTTTCTTTGGGCTTTCTTAACCCTTTCTTTCCCCTTTCTTTGGGCTTTCCTTGGGCTTCCTTTGGGCTTTCTTTGGGCTTTCTTTGGGCTTTCTTTGGGATTTCTTTGGGATTTCTTTGGGCTTTCTTTCCCCTTTCTTTGGGCTTTCTTTCCCTTTCTTGGGGCTTTCTTAGGGCTTTCTTTCCCCTTTCTTTCGGCTTTCTTTGCCCTTTCTTTGGGCTTTCTTTGCCATTTCTTTGGGCTTTCTTCGCACTTTCTTTGGGCTTTCTTTGCCCTTTCTTAGTGCTTACTTTCCCCTTTCTTGGGCTTTCTTTGGGCTTTCTCTCCCATTTCTTTGGGCTTTCTTTCCCTTTTCTTGGGCTTTCTTTCCCTTTCTTTGGGCTTTCTTTCCCTTTCTTTGGGCTTTCTTTGGGCTTTCTTTCCCCTTTCTTTGGGCTTTCTTTCCCCTTTCTTTGGGCTTTCTTTGGGCTTTCTTTCTCCTTTATTTTCCCTTTCTTTGGGCTTTCTTTCCCCTTTCTTTGGGCTTCTTTGGGCTTTCTTTGGGCTTTCTTTCACCTTTCTTTGGGCTTTCTTTCCCCTTTCCTTGGGCTTTCTTTGGGCTTTCTTTGGGATTTCTTTGGGATTTCATTGGGCTTTCTTTCCCCTCTATTTGGGCTTTCTTTCCCCTTTCTTGTGGCTTTCTTTGGGCTTTCTTTGGGCTTTCTTTGCCCTTTCTTTGGGCTTTCTTTGGCCTTTTTTGGCTTTCTTGGGCTTTCGATGGGCTTTCTCTGGGCTTTCTTTGGGCTTTATTTGGGCTTTCTTTGGGCTTCTTTCCCCTTTCTTTGTGCTTTCTTTGGGCTTTCTTTCCCCTTTCTTTGGCCTTTCTTTCCTCTTTCTTTGGGCTTTCTTTAGGCTTTCTTTGGCCTTTCTTTGGGCTTTCTTCGGGCTTTCTTTCCCCTTTCTTTGGGCTTTCTTTCCCCTTTCTTTGGGCTTTCTTTCCCCTTCCTTTGGGCTTTCTTTGGGCTTTCTTTGGCTTTCTTTGGGCTTTCTTTGGGCTTTCCTTCCCCTTTCTTTGGGCTTTCTTTGGGCTTTCTTTGGGCTTTCTATGGCCTTTCTATGGCCTTTCTCTGGGCTTTCTTTGGGCTTTCTTTGGGCTTTCTTTGGGCTTCTTTCCTTTCTTTGGGCTTTCTTTCCCCTTTCTTTGGGCTTTCTTTCCCCTTTCTTTGGGCTTTCTTTGGGATTTCTATGGGCTTTCTCTGGGCTTTCTTTGGGCTTTATTTGGGCTTTCTTTGGGCTTTCTTTCCCCTTTCTTTGGCCTTTCTTTCCCCTTTCTTTGGGCTTTCTTTCCCCTTTCTTTGGGCTTTCTTTCCCCTTTCTTTGGGCTTTCTTTCCCCTTTCTTTGTGCTTTATTTCCCCTTTCTTTGGGCTTTCTTTCCTCTTTATTTGGGCTTTCTTTGGGCTTTCTTTCCCCTTTCTTTGGGCTTTCTTTCCCCTTTCTTTGGGCTTTCTTTGGGC